>NC_056732.1:887344631-887384631 GCF_019279795.1 Protopterus annectens
TTTATTTTCTATAGATTTGTAAACATTAGTGACATGGTTAGTTTTCAAATTTCTTACCTTCTGTATTGATCAGTTGCCATGGCATCTCATCATACTTACAGCTGTACTTTGAAGAAGATGGTGGTTGGCAAGATGAACATTTTTTTTTTATTTTTAGTTGTATCATTATACTGGGAAATTGCAGTGAAGCTCTTTGCAACCATATTTTAAGAAGCATGTTCACACATACTTTAACCTAACAGAATGTTGTCTATTATTAGTGGATTTAGTTTAATCCCAAGTGAATCCTTTCATTTGCATATTAATTAGTTCTGCTGGTCTGCACACATTCACAGCTTTCAACAAAGTCAAATCAGACTATGACAGTAGTTTATTCTTTTCTTCTTTTTAATATCAAAGACTATTCTAATTTTCAGCAATAAATAAAGAATTATGCAGCCCATCAAACTCATCTACTTGGCTCTATGCCTCAGTTCAGTCACATGTGCATCAATAACCTATAGTGATCAGTGAATTCTAGTGATTAGCAGTGAACTATCTCTAGTAATGTTCTCATATTAAATGTGATAAATGTCTTAATGGCATTATCTTCAGACATGAGAAGCAAAGTGCAGTTTATACTTTTTTTAGTTGTTCCAGAAGCAATAATGCTAACAATTAATTTCTGCAACTAGTTTTTTTCCAAGCATTTTGCCAGATGGATCTGGAGTACCAATAATGAAAACATAGGGGCATTTGACTGCTGGCAAGCGATCCTAAGTGATCATCTTTTCACATATGTAATTAAGCACAAAACCATTAATTCACAACAACCCTTACACAGAAAGGATAGAAATAATAAAAACTTTGACCCTGCCAAATTCCAGTAAGAACTAAACTCATGTAATTGGTCTATTCTAAAACACCTTCCCTTAGAGGAAGCAGTAGCATACTTTAACAACAAATTCCTTGAGATCCTTGATTTGCATGCACCTGTTTGTTTAAAGAGAACCAAGGCAAAAACTGTGCCATGGCTTTCTAAAGAGACTAAACTCAAAATTACCCTTAGAAACAAAACATGGGCTTTATGGCATTCTTCTAAAGACCCTAAAGATCACATTAAATACAGGCAATCCAAGAACGGAACTAAAAAATCAATTTTACAAGACAAAAAACAATACTACTGTAATTTACAGACAGTAAATCAAAATAACCCTCAGAAGTTTTGGGCAGATTTAAATAATCTACTACATCCTGGACAAACTTCATCCCCAATCCCTGCTGCTACTATTGATAAAATCCCTGAAGATGTTTCTGACAATTTTAACCGATTCTTCACGGAGACAATTCAAGCTCTAGCTAGCCAACTACCTCCTTAGCTCCCCTAGTCCTGAAAGTAGCACACCTAGAAACCTACTCGCATTCAGCTTCCAACCAGTTGCCACTTCACTTATCCGTACCTTGATTAAAAAAGTAAAACCCACTACACTTTCTGCTGATCAACTCCTTGCTGAGTACCTACAAAAATCAGCTGATGCTATTGCTTACCCCATCTCAATACTAATCAATCGAACCATAGTAGAAGCTAAAATTCCCACCATCTGGAAAATATCCTATGTAATTCCACTTCACAAAGGAGGCAGCTCTACTGAATTCACTAATTATAGGCCAATAGCTATACTCTCTCCACTTGCAAAGATTATGGAAAAATGTATCCATAGACAACTCATACACCACCTAATCCAGAATCACCTTATGGCAGACACTCAGCATGGCTTCCATCCTCATCACAGCACTACTTCAGCCCTCCTAGCCTTTACCAGCACCATAAACTATAATCACAACAATAATTATATATCCTCAGCCCTCTTCTTGGATCTTTCCAAGGCATTCGATATGGTTGATCACCAACTTTTAATCCACACCCTGCAAACATTCTGTCTAGATACTAGAGCCCTTCAATGGTTTCAGTCCTACCTGAATGGTCGACAGCAGGCTGTCCTCTGGCAGAACAAACTCTCTAACATTCTACCTAACACCCTTGGAGTACCACAAGGCTCTATACTAGGGCCCTTGCTGTTCTCCATCTTCATTAACAACCTTTATACTGTCATCCCAAATGTCAGCTGTATCCAATATGCTGATGACTCTACTCTGATTTGCTCAGCCACATCTCCAATAGAGTTATGGTCAGCTACCCAGACCACCTTTAATACAATAGAAAACTGGCTTTCTGAACATCGTCTGATCCTAAATCCCAAAAAAACTAAAATGCTGTTATTTTCACCAACACGTAGGTCTACCACTTTCACCTTTACCATAAATTCAAATGATGGCACAATAATCTCCCCTGACCCCTCTACAAAACTATTAGGTGTCATCATAGACAATAATCTAAAATTTGACCTACATGTTAACCAAACTATCAAAACTATCAATAAAAAACTAGGGTCACTTTACAGAATAAAAGCCTTCCTAACCCTCCCAGCAAAAATTGCCATAGCTCACTCTCACCTTCTTTCAACCCTTCTGTATGCATCCCCTCTACTCTTGAATTTAAACAAGACTGATCTTAACAAACTCTCAATTTGCTACAACCACATTGCCAGGTTTGCCACTGGGCTGCCTTTTAGGACACATCATTGCATCAATCTAAATCAGCTTGGGTGGCTTGAACTACCCAGCCTAATCCTGTATAACCAACTGATTATGGCCTATAAAATCCTCTATAATCCGGACAATACTCCTGCACTTAAAAATATTATCACCCCCTATAACAATCCTAGACTGCTTCGATCCTCTAACAAACTACTAATTCAGACTAGCAAAATTAATAGCACAGCCGGTGACTCTCTCTCTTTGCAAACTCTGTAAGTAGATCCTGGAACTCTCTTCCATCTGATATTACCTTACTTTCCACCTTATGTCAATTTAAAAATAGACTCAAACAACATTTGTCACTTAACTGACTATGTCAATGTATCAAGCCTAGCTAACTTTCTAGAATGTGTAAAAAATCTGTTAACCAGTTTACTGTGTAATTTAGTTTAATCCTGACGTGCTCAGGATTAACTCTAACCTGTGGAACTTGTTTAACTTGCTTACTTATGTAATCTATGTAAATAGTCTGTTTGTAATATGTAATGTTGGTATTATGTAATGCTGTATCTGCTTACCCTTGGAGCTTTTCTGCCCGGGCCTCCGCTGAAAATGGACATGCATCCAGTCGGACTATCCCGATCAACAAATGTAAAATCAAAAAAATAAAAAATAAAGTGAACATCATTATGGGTGACAGGATGAATGACTCAGCAGCATATGAAAGAAGATGATGGGGGAGCTCACCATATGTGATGAGTCATGGATTGTGTCTGAATCTGAAAGTGAAATAGCTTTTATTCCTTTACAGTTCGTGCTTGTTTGGTTTGTCAAGTTTGCTTAATAGATTGCTTTATTCATTTGTTTAATGCTTGTGCTCATTGATTGGATAAATCCATTTGGCACTATATGTTTTCAGTTTTGTTCATTTGTTGAATTTTCTTTTAGTTAAATGGGTTTTGTCAGCCTCATGTTTCCTGGATCTTAAGGTATGCTCACTTAAGTAACAGAACTGCCATAGTGTGTGATAATATTTATGACATGTTTGCACCTTCAATCAATAACTTTGTCAGGAAGTGAAGGATACACATTAAGACTATATTTTTTGTGGCAAATGCTATATTATGCCTTCATACCACATGAAGCTGGGTTCTAATTTGTCTCATAGCATTTCAGTCTTTCGACAAAATATTGACATCAGGAAGACTGTTTATGTCCACACTCTTTGCTAACGTGGCATCATTTGAAAGGCAAGACAAACAAGCTTGAAATCCTGCATGTGGACTAGCTCAATGAGTATTTATTAAAGCTGATGACAAATACCAACAATGAAGGTTCAAGGAACTCAACACTAGAAGAAAGCACCAAAAACTGTTCCCAGAACAAACCACGATCCACGAATATGTCACAAAGAACTTCTTTTATTGAAATACAAAACGAAGGTTGAGCGCTTTCATCTACCCAATGTAGATTTCATCAGAACACAGAATATATCAAACCTTGTCTCTTAAATACTTTAAAATTCCCACCTAAAACACCACCTGACCAATTAAACTACCATTAAGTTTTAAAGACATAAGAACATAGATTTGGTAAAACCCATATAAACAGCCTTCTAAATATTATCAGTATTAATAATCGTTAAAAAATGCCTAAAACAGCATCAAAATTCAATCATATAATAAAAATTCTCTATCGGTGGAATATGAACCATATCCCAACTCTAATAATATATACTAGATGAATGTTTCATATAAAATATGACAGATGCATGGAGTGCATAAAAGGAACAATATCAAATGTAAGATATAATCCTACAGTAAATACTAATTACATAACAAATACAATATGTAGTTATGACCTGCCTAAATATATTGTGCATTACCAAGGTATATAAATGTCTATATTTAACAATGAAAAATTATTTTATATACATATTTGATTGAGTGTATATGTATATATGTCAATATGTCTCTCTCTGACATAACTACAACATTGTTAATTTCTTATAAGGGGCTTAGTAGAAATATTTTCATTGATACCTGGTGGAATTGCCGCATTTAGCTTTAACTGCCATTTGATCTCTTTTTCCCCCAAAATTGCCTTGATGTTACCCCCCCCCGGGGTTGTTCCTAACTACTTCAAGAATGGCAAATTTGAAGGTTGAAGATGAAAGCGCTCAACCTTTGTTTTGTATTTCAATAAAAGAAGTTCTTTGTGACATATTCGTGGATCGTGGTTTGTTCTGGAAACAGTTTTTGGTGCTGTCTTTCTTCTAGTGTTGAGTTCCTTGAACCTTCATTGTTGGTATTTGTCGTCAGCCATGGATTCCATTGGGGATATATCCTGCAACTTCTCTCCTGTCAGCAGAGATGAAGTGGACAAAATACACTCAGAACTGGTGATTCTAAAGGGTGAAATCACCCGGTTGTTGGAAATGATGACACCGCCTATCACTTCACGTAACACAGCTTCGGAGAAAATTGAAATGGAGGGGATGACATCACCACGTTCCGACATAGGAAGTGGTAGTTCCGTGGAGATTCCAAACAGCCAAGAAGCCCTGAAAAGGAACAATTCACAGTCCAACGGCACTTTCTATGGTAACGGATCCGTTGGCAATCACATGCATCGGTTTAATCTTTTTACTGCATCCGGTGAGGTTTCGGAGGATGTGTATGTTTTGTCAGGGGCTAAACCTAAATGTATGCAACCCACATGCACCTATTCTTCTCAAGTGGGTTCAAACTTGGTAAATATGAAAGAAACTGCCACATCCAACAGGCCACAGACGTCGGAACCTATGGATGGTATGAATAATAAATTTACTTTCAATTTAGATAATTTTTTAAAACTGCCCTATGATTTCTGGTCCGTGGATAATCATAAGAAACATAGTACTGTACAAGAACAAGACATCACTTTAAAGGACATGATTTTTAGCTTCGGAAAGAAGCTTAACCGGATAAAAGCCTTGCAGATGGATAATTTATATTTATGCAAATGTGTGGACTGTGGCATTGTCCCTATGGGTCTACGTTTTTTTAAACAGCCCATTGGGATAGAACTAAATGAGACCAATATATTGACTTGTAATAAAATGTTTGATGGTTTTGGTAGGCAATTTATGGAGTTTATAATATCCTGCAATGACAACAAGTTGAGTACATTATTAAAAGATGTAGAAGAACTCAATGTTGCTATAACTAATGATTTATTGTACCCACGGTGGGAGCAATTGCATGCTAAGCAATTTCAATATGTAGAAAGTAGTAGTAAAAAATGTTTGATAGAAAATGCAAAAAAATTCTAAGGGATACAAGACAATATGAAAATGAAACTGCCTATAACTGGAACAGAAGCATTAATGTTAACCCTGATAGACGTGATAGGGGCAATGAAGTGGACTACATGTCCAATGATCTTAATAGAGAGGAATGCCATGGGGAAGATTTTTTAGAGCAAGAAAAAAGTGGAAGGGCAACTACAAATGGCAAGAAAACAGATGGAGACAAGGGGATCGAAGGACAAGGAATCCCCACAGGGGTTACTAGTACAGGAAGGTGAACCTACTGGTATTAGGGTCACTGATGGGGTGGTATATAGTGTAGGAGACTTCAAAATATATAATTACACACAACACCCTATAAACATTGAACACTTTGATACATTTTCGAAAGGTATGAAATATATTCCTAGAAGGAAGTTTGATCTGGTTGATACTTTAGTCGAGTTCAAGTTATTCTTGAGAAAGATAAATTTGGGTATATTTTTTCAAAATTCATCTGATAAGCATTCAAAAATGGACTGCTTAAAGAAGAAAAGTAATTTCACTCCACCCATGCACAATACCCTATCAACCATTGAAAAGGTGGTCAGTAAGAAAATATATGAACTATATGGTAATTTACAAAAATCAGGTGATTCTTCCCGGTGGAATGTAGCAGTCGAAAAACTATTAGATTCTATATATTCTCAAAATATTAGGATTATGACTGCAGACAAGGGGGGGTGGGGTGGTATTGTATGATATGGATAATTATATTGCCAAAATATTTGACATTTTGAATAATTCCGAACAATATGAAGTAACTTCTATCAATCAGATAAACATTGACCATAGAAGAATTGACCTATACCTAGAAGAATTTCTATTGGATGATCTAATCACGTTTGAACTGTACAATTTTCTAAAAGTAGAGTACCCCATAATGGCAACTATAGTAGGAATTCCCAAAATACACAAAAACATCAGGGATCCTCCTTTTAGACCCATTATCTCATGAAGTCGTAGCAAGGCCTTTCCATTTGGTAAGGTCATTGATCAATGGTTAAAGCATATCTATAAGTTGATACCACACATTATTAAGGACTCCTGGGAATTTTTAGGAAAGTTCAAGCAAGACATATGGGACCCCAATTTATTATTTGTTACCATAGATTTAAAGGATTTGTTTTCATGCATACCTAAAGCGGATGGGATGACTCGATTTATTAACAGTTTGAATAAATACAGTCAATTACAGTGGGACAAGATCGATATACTAACAGAATTCATCAATATTGTGCTAGATAATAACTTCATATTCTTTGAAGGGGAGTATTACAAACAAATAGCGGGTGTAGCTATGGGGGCTGCTTGTGCCCCCATATATGCCAATCTCGTCCTATTGGATTGGGAGGAGGAATTTGTATTGGAATCACCCTGGAAGGAGTGCATATGTTGTTATGTCAGGTACCTGGATGACTTATTCATCCTTTGGAAGGGGAATGAGGAGAAATTGATGAATTTCATTGATTACATCAATGGTAGTACTTCCTGCTTGCAATTTACTTATAACATCAGTAAGACAGGAAAAAATTATCTTGACACTTACATATTCAGTGATGGACACACTTTTCAGTCTAAGATCTATAGGAAAGACACTTTTTTGCAATGCCTATTTAGAGTTTTCCAGCAATCATCCCTATACGCAGAAAATAAGTATTTTAAAGGGGCAATGCATAAGGGCTGCTAGGATGACCTCCAGAAAGGAAGATATGATTCTTGAGATGGCCTTTATTGGCAAACTATTTAGACAGAGAGGTTATCCTGAGGCCATGATCAAGGACATCACCAAATATGTTATACGAGAATGGGGTAACAAATATATACCTATCTTGGGCAAGTGTTTATTGTCAACCAGTGCAAATGAATGTAGTACATCAGGATATCATAGGTCATATATAATACAATTTGGACATCACGTAGGGGAAGTGAGAAAGATTGTAGATAGTAATTGGAATATTCTTACTAGTGATGAAGGAATTTGTGATAGAGTGGGTGAGAAACCAACATATGTATATAAAACAGGGATGAATTTCAAAAAAATGATTGACATTAGGTCTAATCACAGAGATAATTCCGGGAACACCCATAGGACAGGGACTAAGCAATGCGGACATTGCAACTAGTGCCCTTCCATTTTACAAGTGGAGTGTATTAGTTTAGAGAATATTATTAGAAGTAGGATTTATCTTTGCAAGGGAAATTGCCAGACCCAACATGTTGTCTATATAGGAAAGTGCATGTCCTGTCCAAGTTTTTATGTTGGAAAAACGGACAGGAAATTACGTAATAGAATTTACGATCATTTGTATTGTATAAAAAAGAAGGATATAAAAAATGCACTATACAGACATTTAGCTGGTAGTGCTGGTTGTAACACCTTCAAATTTGTCATTCTTGAAGTAGTTAGGAACAACCCCAGGAGGGGTAACATCAAGGCAATTTGGGGGGAAAAAGAGATCAAATGGCCGTTAAAGCTAAATGTGGCAATTCCACCAGGTATCAATGAAAATATTCCTACTAAGCCTCTTATAAGAAATTAACAATGTTGTAGTTTTGTCAGAGAGAGACATATAGACATATATACATATACACTCAATCAAATATGTATATAAAATAATTTTTCATTGTTAAATATAGGCATTTATATACTTTGGTAATGCACAATATATTTAGGTAGGTCATAACTACATATTGTATTTGTTATGTAATTAGTATTTACTGTAGGATTATATCTTACATTTGATATTGTTCCTTTTATGCACTCCATGCATCTGTCATATTTTATATGACACATTCATCTAGTATGTATTATTAGAGTTGGGGTATGGTTCATATTCCACCGATAGAGAATTTTTATTATATGATTGAATTTTGATGCTGTTTTAGGCATTTTTTAACGATTATTAATACTGATAATATTTAGAAGGCTGTTTATATGGGTTTTACCAAATCTATGTTCTTATGTCTTTAAAACTTAATGGTAGTTTAATTGGTCAGGTGGTGTTTTAGGCGGGAATTTTAAAGTATTTAAGAGACAAGGTTTGATATATTCTGTGTTCTGATGAAATCTACATTGGGTAGATGAAAGCGCTCAACCTTCGTTTTGTATTTCAATAAAAGAAGCTCTTTGTGACATATTCTTGGATCGTGGTTTGTTCTGGGAACAGTTTTTGGTACTGTCTTTCTTCTAGTTATTAAAGCTGCAGGACACTAGATATAATAGTCTGCATGGGTTTTTACAGAGTTTGAACTTCATGCTGAGTTACCTTCGTTACCCATTACTTGAAGAGGTGGTTACAGATACATGAAAAAAATGCTACAGTGGTACTTGCCTGTTGCATTCAGATGACAACTGGCAAGTTTGTAGTAAGTAAAGCTTTCCAAAGCAAAATTCTCTATCATGCAAACAACAAATGAAGATGCTGTGATAAACTGGCTAAAATTCAAATATGCCACCATCACAAAATGTGCTGCATCCATCAGCTTCCACCAGTCAGAAGGAGACTCATACTTCTCAATCTGCAGAAGACAGAAAGAGGGATTAAGGAGATTAGAATCAGGGACAACCAGGGTTATCTACTTATTGTAATTATGCATATTCAAATGTGCAAAGTGACTGACCACATGAGCCACATGAGAACTGGTACACTCAGCCATATAGCATTACATAATAAATATTACTGTGAAGTATTCCTCTCAACCTGTCATCACAAGAAATCTGTACAACAGCAAAAATAATGGGGGGGGGGGTGGCGCTAGAAAATATGGATATGTTTTAAATATTGTTCTTTTAAGTTTAAAATGTCGCTAGCATGATAGGATTTGTGTAACCATGCATTTTCTAGAGGGTATGAAATCAGAAACTCAAAGGTCTGTCATTATTTAGCGACTTCAGTCCTCAATAGTTTGCCAGAAAACCATGAATTTTATGATGAACAAACCAAAAATATGAGAGAAAAATCTGGACATTATGCAAAAATCTGGAAGTTGGAAGGTATGCTGTGAAATTATAAAAATAAAGTCATTCAATGACCACAATGACTAGTGCTCTCAGCTGCAAAAATGACATTAGAATAATTAAGGTTAATTAAATAAAATAATAAGTTGAATTTCAAAATGTAAGTTGTCTTTACTGTGCATTGAAAATGCTGCAAGGACATATATTATCCCATTGAAATGTGTCCTTTCTGAACGGGTATGCTATCTTTGACTTTGAAAAAGTTGAGTAAATGTTGGCCACAGTAATACATTCCAGACTGCTACTCTCTAACACATTTATTTTTATTTTGAATTTGTTAACCGGGGTAGAGCACTGATCGCAATGGGCCCATTTCAGTCTCGTAGGGAAAACACAAAAGTTAGCACAATAGTTTCATGATAATATACACAGAGTGAGTGAGAAATTGCAATATATACATATATTATATATAAAGTGAATGGCATAGGTAGTTCATGGTGATACAGGCAATACATTAATTACATTATATACGGAGTGAGTGTAAAAACACAATATAGATATACATTATATATACAGAGAGAGAGAGAGAGAGAGTGAAAATGAGTGTTGCCATGCTGAAAGAACTGTAATCAAAACTTAAGTCAAAGCAAAAGATATGTAGACTGAAGAGTGGAATGAACAGCTTATGTTATATGACCAGAGATACGGCAGTTGCATAGTCTTATAATCTTGAATTGCATTTTTGTTTGTGAATGGAAAATGAGGTATGAGAAATGATCTTTGGAAAAGAAGGGAAAGATTCACATAGTTTGGGAAGGACCAAAGACTGAGAAATCATGGTCTGTGCAGTGAAGCCTAGTTTTCGGGGGGTTGAAGGAGACAACATGAGTGGTTAATATGACTAAGGGTGTATGTTGGTGCATCTCTGAATTGTCTGGAAGCTAGTGGAGGGAAGGTGTCATTCTTCAAAGTTTAAATAGCTGAGAGGAAAGTAGAAAGTCATCAAGTTGTTTCAGAGGCAGCCAGTTAGTTTTCTCAATGGTTTAGCTGTGGCGTTCATTTCTTGGAGAGAAAGTGATGAATCTACAAATGGCATTTGAAATGGACTGAATGCTGTATGCATTTATTTTAGTATCTGAAGCAATTAGCAGGACATAGTATTATAGCTGATCCAGTAAGATACCTTTTCCATTGGCATTTCTACTGAGTCAGCATGGAAAAAGTGAGATCTTATTAACCCAGAATAGGAGAGGGCAGTCCAGGTGGAGTTTGAAATTTAGGAAGTGGGCAAACCAAATCCATAGGTATTTGAATGAAGTGACATTTTCAATAGTGGTCTTAAGGTGACTAATACTTTTTGTGGCCTGGAGATAGAGGTGACCTTTTGTGTCAAGCCAAAAATCATTGTTTTTGTTTTGAAGGAGTTTATTACTAATTATTTATCATTGACCCACTGAATAAGGGTACAAAAATCAGCCTGAGGTTTGAGTTCAAGAGTAAAGTGTACAGAGACATACCTGGTCTCCCTCATCAAATTAGTCATATGTAATCACATTGTATTCAGCCTGCAACCACCAAAAAGAATCCGATTTTCTGTTTACATTTTTGATGCATCATTGTGGTGCTGTGGTAGTGTTGTCGCCTCACAGTTAGACGTTGCCCGTTCGATTCTCAGTTAGAGCATCTTCTGTGTGGTGACATGTGTGAATGGGCGTTCCTTCATTGAAGGTTGTGTGTTAGGCCCGGCAAGCCAGCATGTAAGACTCTACTGCCAATCATTAGCGGACCAGAGTTCCCCTATGGCAATCCCTAACTGGGAAAAGCCGAAAGACACAAATTGCCAAGTAATTGAGAGATGTAATAGCCAATAATGATGCATTCAGTTCTCATCAAACACACACACACACACACACACACACACACACACACACTCACACATGCATGCACACACACACACACACACACACACACACACACACACACACACACACACACACACACACACACACACACATTCACACATAAACTCACACACACTCACATTGCTCAACCACAGGCCTTATCAAGGATAATTCAGAACTGATCTTGTGAATGCGCTGTACTTTCACCCACATTCTCTCTTATCCTATCAGCATGCAAAAGATGACAACTTCAGATGTTTAGAGATATGTAAATTACTGTAACAATAAAATACATTTCTAAACCACCTTCAATTTCAACTAACTACAATCTGTAGGTATTATCCTCATGTAATGTGTTTTATTCCCCAGTGATAATATTTTAAAGCCTGCAGATTGCTCTGTATGTTAGGTAGAAAAAAATGTGCATAAAAAGCTCATTTTCACATGATTATACTTATAAGAGTTGGAATAAAATACTTGAAAAGATACCACTGACCTAGTGGGACTAACCCCAGTACTAAATAAATAAATGAATAAATAAAGATCTCCAAGATGATCCTCAAAAATACATACCTACTGTAGTAGAAATTAACTTACCTTTCTTGCCAGTAAATGAGGTTTGGCAACAAACCAGTTTGTCCAGGGATATCTACAAAAGGGGGCTAGATGAATATATTAGTGGGAGTTAAATGGGTGGGACGGGTTGAAAGGGTTAAATGGGAAGGAGGGATGATTGGGAGAAAATGAGTTAAAGGAAGGGGGGCTTAAGAGTCTTAGGCAAGTGTAGCTGGGTAAAGGGATTACATTTTGGCATGAACTTGATAAGGCAAGTGTTACATCCAGACAACCTGTAGATATTCCTGTGGAACAGGTAGGCCTCAGGTTATTGGTGGGTTTGGTTGTAGGAAGCAGGTGGTCTGTATAAGAAAGATAGAAGTGAATTTTTTTTTTGGGGGGTGGATTAGTGGAAAGCTTGGCTGTCAGTTGGGGACAGGTTGCTGATGGTTCCTGGTAGAAGAAGGATGTTTAAGCTATAAACTGATCCCCATATGAAAAGACAAGATTAATGGCTGATGTTTATGAGGCAGAAATTGTACTATCTAAGAGACCAACTAGAAGAATGGATTTCACAGCTTTGCCTGTGCAGGAAGAGGATTGGTATACTGGTTAAATGTTGGTTTCAGCTACAAGGTACAGATTTGTTGCTTGCCTCTGTTTATTGTATTGGAGGCACTAGCAAAGTAGGGTTGGGATACTGTAAAGTGGCTTGTCAGTCGAGGAATGATGGTGTGCATGTTGCAGTGGGGTGGTAGCAAGTCCTCAGTGCTTGCACATTGTTATTTGTTTGAGGTTTTCCTCTCATTTACCCAGCATCTACTGCATGTTAAACATGTAAACCTTTTGCAGTACTGCAAATGCAAAAAAAAAAAAAAAAAGCAACTGCAGTAGGTTCATGTTTGCTGCACAGTTTTGTTCGGTTCCTCATGGACTGTGAGCAGTTTCACAATCTTGCTTGATGGAGGCCTCAATTCATCATTTTGTAGTCTTCATGGATGATTTTAGCAAGCATTTTGACATTCTGTAGTGGACTGTTCTTCCAGTATGCTTTATGGTCACTGAAGTATACATATATAGATTTAACTGTCATATAGTTATATTTAATACTTCATTTGTTATTTGTAAATGGGGAAATGTTGATTTAAATTAACATTCATTTACTATGTGCATGGTTGGGCTATGAAAGTGTTTACATTCAGGGAGTAGTCTATTCTTGGAGTGATGTCATTTGTGTAAAATGCAGGGTATATTGCCTGCTGATTTTGTTTGTGATTTTGCAGGTTTACAAGGGAACAACTGCTAAGTTTGGTTCGGACCAGGGGGATGAGTGGTGTGGTATGCATGGAGTGGGGAAAAGCATGTCTGGCATTTGTCATGGGCAGCTGTGCCGTGACACCTTTTTGGAACTGTTTGGTGTTGTATTTCCATGGGGAGTTTCCTTTTGGGGCTTGTGGGTAGTTGCAATGTTTGACATGTTTTTCACATGGTTTACAGTCAGGCAGAGACATGGTGTGGCATGGTGGTGTGCCACTTCTCATATCTCTCAACTGTCCAGATTTTCACAGAATTGTACAGGTTTTTGGCTGTTATTTTGGTCTGTTCTTCATAAAATTTGTGTTTTTTGGGGCAATCACTGGGATGATCTGAGATTTACCATCAGTGAGTAATGACTTACATTTCATTTTCAGACTTTAATATTTCAGAATGTTAATGTTAAAACAAACTCTGTTACTCTGGCAACTCTCTAGGTTTGTAGGCACAATGTTTCAAATGTGTCCCTATTTTTGGGCCTTTGAATCATTCAACAGCAATTTAAGTTCTGTAGTGCCTCTGTTCTCCTAGTTTTGTTATTTTGGAATTAGGGGAGGCCACCTCCCCTGCCTTTAGCTGTATTTGGTACACTTTTCCAGTAAATGTCTATGTATGGGCTGAGGGGAGGGGGTGCTCTGCATGGTTCTACTTGTTTCATTGCTGGTTGCCATTCTGGTGGTGGTGCTCATCGCACTCTGGTTTGATTATATTGTCTTGTCTATTATGCATACAGCAGTATGATGTTATTCATGGGCTTGGGGATGGGCATTCATTGCTGTTCATGCACAGTCACTGCCATTGGGGGGTTGACTGTTGGTTGTCAGTGCTGTCACAGGGGGGTGGCTTCTCAGCATACCTCTTAATTGTACAGATTTCAGCAGAATGTCCACTCTTTCACCTCATAATTTGTCATTTTTTTCAGAAAATTGTGTTTTTCTGGCAATTAGTGGCAAACTATTAAAGACTTGAAGTTAGGGAAGAAGAACAGACTTTTCAGTTTCGGACTTTATAATCTTCAGAAAATACCTGCTAATGCAAAAACGGTTATTCTGTAAACTTTGTAAGTTTGTAACAGCAATATTTAAAACTGTCTTGGACTTTCATACTACTTTTATTTCTCCTGTTATCCTGTTGACTGGCTCAGTCGACATGAGCTATATTTGGGGATTGTCTTGGTGTTTACCTCATGCCACTGTTTCTGGCTTTGGCGAAGGGGTTGCTGTGGGAAGTCAAGAAGTGTGGTGGGTATGTGGTGCCATTTGTATACTTTACTGCTGAGGTAATGCTCTCCCCGGATTCTGCAAGCCTTGCACTGCATGCAGGATTAGTGCTGGAGCCCTAGCAGGCAATATGTCTGCCGTGTGATCCAGGAATAGCCTGTAGGGGCATGCAAGTGTGGTCCTGCACTAGTTCTGCATGGACTCAGTCCCTGTATGCGAATTACCCCATTTGCAGGAGAAATCCATCCAAATGAGGTGAATTTGCGATCCAGGAAACTGGAGACCGGCCATGCAGGACTAGTGTAATCTGCAGAAATGTACTTGGTTAGTAACCGAGTACATTTCTGCAAATTCCAAAACGGAGACGTGACAGCTCCAAATAAAGGGTGTATATCGTTCAGGAAGCATGCCAATGGCCAAATATGAGGCCATTGGCATTGAAAACAGTTTAGAAAATAAAAAAAATCTTTTATTTTATTTTATTTCTTTTGCCGATCTCGGCAGTTTAAGCGTGGGGCAGCGACGCACAAACGGGATCGGTGGAAAATAAGAAAATAAATCTAAAATAAGCATTCTAACTAAAATCGCTATTCTGCCATTAAAGGCAATGGCAGGCAGAAGACAACATAGCCAGTGAGTAGTGGTTGCTAAGGGGGGAGTCTCTGTGTGAGACATGTAACTATGCATTAGCAGGCAATCCTATGCAAATGAGGGGAATGATAGTGAATCCCAGATTTCACCAGCATGCTAGTCAGCTCCTAACAGTGTAAGAGCAGGAATAGCTTGGTGCAAGCCTATGAGTTGACATCATAGGGGGGGGGGGTGTCAGGCATACTTTAAGCAGATTGTAATTGAAGTTTGCTCCTAGCTTAGCACAGCTGGACAAGGGGGGTGTGTCTGAGTCTGTCTAGCACTCTTTACATTGCCTAAGAGGGTGTGTGCACTGCACACCGGGTTTTAAAGAAAAAAAAGAAGGTAAACCAGGAAACAGCAGCTCTGTGCACATTTGAGCACTGTGTTTATGTGATGCGTCCCTGGGCTTAAACAGGAAGGCAATGGGAAGGGAAAACAGTAGTAGGAAGTTAATCAAGGAGAACTAGCATAGCTGGCAGGTGAAATATATCAGAATCAGCCAATTACACAGACAGCAGACCAGGCCAGCCTAAAACACTACTATACACTATGGAAACACCTTCTCTCTGGTTTTTCCCATGCTCTACACCACTGGTGTATACAAGCGGGGAACATTTAACAAATAAAACTACAAAATGATAGTGGTTTTAGCAGACATCATACAACAACATGTGCAAAAGGCTGAGGGTGGTGAGGATGTGAATGCTGCTGATCAACCCACAGTGAGGAGATGGAGAAGAGTGTACTGACCCAGGGTAACCTACCAGCGGCTACATGAACTGGAGATAGTGGAGCACTATAGGGTGGACATGGACCTCCTACAGCAAACTGTTGAGCTGTGCCGGCCATGCCTGACACACCGAACTGACTGAGGGGAACCCATCCCAGTGGATTCCAAGGTATGTGTAGGCCTAGGAATACTAGCCACAGGTACCCCCCAGTGCTCAACTGGGGATATCATGGGGATCTCACAGGCATCAGCATCCAGAGTATTCCACCAGTTCTTGGATGCCATGTCAGCACATGCCAGTGAGCATGTATATTTCCTCAACACCCATGAGGTATTGGCCAGCAATATGCGTCTCTTCCACCAAATAGCAGAATATGCTGTGGTAGTGGGTGTTATAGACTGCCATGCACATATGCATCTAAGCACCACCCAGTGATCAGGGTAGGGCTTACGTCAACCGCAGGGGCCTCCCCTCCATCAACTGCCAGGTCATGTGCGATGCCCAGGGAATTATAATGATTGTGTGTGCTGGCTGCCCTGGAAGCTATCACGATTCCCACATCTGGCATCTGATGCAGCTGTACCAGAGATTTGCCAATGGAGACATCCCCTATGGTCAACTAGTGGGGGATGCTGGTTACACACTGGAGCAGTGGCTGATGACTCCAATCAGAAATGCACACACACCTGAAAAACAATACCATAATGAGGCACACCCACAGACCAGACTTATAATAGAGCGTGTGTTTGGGATGCTCATGTCATGGTTCCGGTGCCTGGGCGCATCTGTTGGAGCCTTGCAGTACTCACCAGCTACATGTACTCAAATTGTTATGGTATGTGTCATGCTACACAATATGTTCCTGCAGAAACAGTTGCAGCAGGAACAGCATGGGGCAGGGCCACACAGCCCCCTACCAATGCCAAGGCCTGCACAGGCACAGAGAGACTTGGAGGAGAAACAACTTGAGCCTGCCCCAGTAGGCAGATGGAGATGTGCCCAGTATGCCCTGGCCTTGGCAAAGAGGCAATGCATAGCACATACACTCACACAGCAGGGACCCAGGGAATGACACCTCTCTCTGTCTTGCACATTCAGTAAAAGGGATGACAAACATGACACTACCTGAGCTCAACCATGTATAGGGAGTTTACTATGTGCATCCGACATAGGCAGCCCTCCAGCACCATCCTCAATCCTGGCACACCCACAAGGTAAGTCAATCAATCTACCAATTGCCAAATGGAGTAGAATGTGTCATTATCTGTATCTATGGTATGGATGTGACCATGCAAGGGAACTGGGTTGCTGAATGTTATGGCAGCAGATAGTAGACACCCACAGTAGCACCATGACATCTGTAACACATGCTGGAATCAAAATAGTAGCCAGTACTACACAGGGTGACAAAACCCACTGCAGGAAATGTGCTGGGCAAAATGTGTGTCCATATAACTCACACATGCCAGTCAGGGAGGTTCACATACCCAACAACAGTCTCAGACAGCAAGACAGATGCAGACAAACACAAACAGAGCCTGTACTATGGCCTCTGAATGATGCCTATGGGTAACCTCACCCCCCCCCAGGCCTAAACAGACAGACTACAGCAGGTCAGGCAGTGGGATGTTAGTTCTGAAGGGTAGGAAGTCAGACACTAATATGCAGGGCAACCAAAGCTAAGACCTGTAGTACACTGATATGCCTCTAGTCAGTATGATAGGTTAGAAAACAAAATGAAATGGAGTACCTGACATACCAGTACAGTCAAAGCAAATGTGTGCAAGTGTGTGCCCCCATCCTACGTAGCCATTTAGAAACAGTAAGGTGTGCCCCCCAATCATGTGTAGACATATAGAAACATTCAGGTGTGTCCCCCCAATCCTGTGTAGAAATGTAGTAACAGTCAGGTGTGCCCCCCAATCCTGTGTAAAAATATAAAAACAGTCAGGTGTGTCCCCCCACATCCCTATGTAGAAATGTAGTAACAGTCAGGTGTGCCCCCCTACACTCCCATGTAGACATGTAGAAACAGTCAGGTGTGCCCCTACCTCCAATCCAGCTTAGAAATGTAGAAACAGTCAGGTGTGCCCCCCATCTGGTGTAGAAATATAGAAACAGTCAGGTGTGTCCCCCCACAATCCTATGTTGAAATGTAGTAACAGTCAGGTGTGCCTCCCCCACTCCTATGCAGACATGTGGAAACATACAGGTCTGCCCCTTCTGCCAATCCAGTGTAGAAATGTAGTGACATTCAGGTGCCCCCCCACATCTGTGTAGAAATGTAGCAACATGCATGAGTAGGTATAATACAAGTGAAGAACAGATGCCCAGAGGTGGTCAAGGTAGCAGGATAGGTTGTAGCATTTGCACAATATGCAGGTCTGTGTGTGTTAGGATGATGTATGTTTCATAATGTGTGAGAGTGGTCAGTATGTATGCATGTTGAGGTAAGACCTGGTGACCATTGCCCACTACTGCTGATGACAGAGACAGGCCCTCACAACTGCAGTGCCAAAGACAATCCCCAACAGTATAACACATGCTAGCAGTAAACCATTGTAAATGTATGGTGGTAATATGTGTCACCATCTGAAAGACTGACATGGCATGGCTGTTGGGCTAGATATACAAGCAGTACACAGGGGCAAGTACCCCATACATACAGTATATATTGTGTCAGTATGAAATCGAGACACCCTTGTATTTGTACATATAGGTATGCATCACAGTAACTGGACCTGTAGTAGGGGATATTGGTGATGTCTGCCTGAACACCTGAAGATCACAAAGGAGGTAGGACTGATATATTGGTAATCAGCTGATGTACCTGCTCATGCCAGCATAACTGGAATGCCCCATGAATATCTGTGTGTCAGATGCAAGTATTGTCCATAGCACCCATGCACCCAGCCATGCAAACACCACCCACAGGCACCTCTCTGGTAATATCCCTGCTGTGGGGAATGGGTACAGTAAGACCTCACCTGTATATGGCAATAGCGGAAGACTGCAGCATGCAGTGCAGGTGTCCCATGCAGGTGTGTTCCTAGCTGTAGATAGCACCTTGCCAGCATCCACATCACCTGATCAAGACTGATAGAAGGTGTTGGCATGATCACCTATCACACCTACCCTGTCACCCCAGGGGAATATACTGTATGGTGGTCTGGGACAGTAGGACTGACAGAATGCAATGGCCTGTTGCATCTGGCCTGCAGCAACACCTAATGGCCCACAGGCATCTGCCAATGGCCTGTGTCTCACATGTACTGCCCATGCATGTTATGTCATGGACACCCAAATAACAACATAACACACTCCACATAAGCCATATGCAAGGCCATGTCAACAAACCACAGTAACATGTCCACCATGTCCCACTGCATGAACTGTGGACCAACACTAACACACACCTGTGATGGGATGATACCCTTAGGGAAAGTATCAGAGAATGTATGCATAAGTATGAAAGAGGTTAGAATAACAGAGGGAGGTGTGGGAGCATGGGCAGCATGGAATGTGCAGGTTCCAACACCAAGCTGTGTGCACACACTATCTCTGGCTGCAAACACATAAACAGGTGGCTATACACCTGCCCGTACACCAGAATAGGGTAAATGCCCTGACCCATGGCCCCTGCCTCTGGCTAACCTGTGCGAATCTACACAGCTGTGAGGCAATGCCACAGCAAGATAAGCCCATACTGTCATGTTGATGGGCAGACAAGTATGGGATCCTCTGCCAGCACTGTACCAAGGTGCTGAACCGGATACACAAACCCAGCACCAAGTGTCTGCTGCTCCCCCTCCAGAATGGCATAACTTACCATGAATACGTAGGTGTCTGCCCACAATACCGGACACAGCTGCAGTCACCCTTGTCCCCCAAGTTATCACTGTGAGCAAGAATGTCCACCTGACAGTACATGAGGACAGAAAACATCACTGTGTATAACACTACACATGTCTGAATATCTCTGCTAACAGCAGTACCATGCAGCTGAAGCAGCACAGACACAATCACCTATAGTACACACTATCCTCTGCACAGTTTGTCCCCATATTGCCAAATGATCGATGGATACCCTGCAGAAACAGTATGCTACCTGTAGGGGTACAGTACAAAGGTCTGAACTGCAGTACAAACTACCTGGGAATAGATCCACACATTCAATACAGAAGGGCATACTGGGCATGCTCACACACTTAAACAAATGAATGCCATGTCTGCAAACAACAATGTACCAGACATATCTTGCAGATGTTAGTGCAAACACTCCTCAGTATGCTCACCCACTGGATAGGAATACAGGAATATATCCAAGGGCAACACACTATAATAAGCAAAAAGTAGACATACATAGATGTGTGGAAGAGAGTGACTATCACAAGGAGCCATCCATTATGAGGCCTGTCCCATCCAGCACACAGCCAAATGGCTACAACCACATGAGGTTTAGATGTCACTTACTGTAGACCTTAGCCAGTGGTATCTGTTGGCATAACAGACTATGTGGTGCAAGTGCTAGCTGTGCAACATGACTGTACAAGGAAGTAGTTATCTAGCAGCTGTATGCACACACCAGTGGAATATACCCTTGTGTGTGCCCGCATGTGGTATGTCAACCTCTAGATAAATGGGTTATGGCCCATGCACACACACTGCCCTCCCCATAGCCCTACTATGACAAGCCTGCTGAAGTCATCCACTTTGAAATACACCCTTGTGAAAGGTGCAGGCCAGTAATCTCCATGGTGCTTCCTATAACTGCATACTGCTGTAGTGTGATAAACTAGTTTGATAGAAGTTCTAATCCCAGACATGGCAACTGTCTGTGTGTGTGTCTCTGTCTTAGTAGAGAGCAATGTTTTTTAGGCTAGTCACACTCACTACCATTCAAATGCCCTACTTTGGCAATGCTGCTGATGTCATACACTGTGAAATACACCTCTTGGAAAATTGCAGCCCAGTAATCTCCATGGCATGTCCTATAACAGCGTACTGCTGTAGTGTGGTAAACTAGTTAGGTAGGAGTTGTAATCCCAGATATGGCAACTGTGTGTGTGTGTGTGTGTGTGTGTGTGTGTGTGTGTGTGTGTGTGTGTGTGTGTGTGTGTATCTCTTTGTAGAGAGCAATGCTTTTTAGACTAGTCACACTCACTACAATTCAAATGCACTACTTTGGCAAGGCTGCTGATGTCATATACTGTGAAATACAAATTTTGGAAAGTTATAGCCCAGTAATCTCCGTGGTGCATCCTATAACTGCATACTACTGTAGTGTGATAAACTAGTTAGGTAGGAGTTCTAATCTCAGACATGGCAATTGTGTGTGTGTGTGTGTGTGTGTGTGTGTGTGTGTGTGTGTGTGTGTGTGTGTGTGTGTGTGTGTGCGTGTGTCTCTGTGTAAGGAGCAATGTTTATAGGCTAGTCACACTCACTACAATTCAAATGTTCTACTTTGGCAAGGCTGCTGATGTCATGCACTATGAAAGACACCTTTTGGAAAGCTGTAGCCCAGTAATCTCCATGGTGCATCCTATAACTGTGTACTGCTGTAGTCCGATAAATTAGTTAGGTAGGAGTTCTAATCCTAGACATGCCAACAGTGTATGTGTGTGTCACTGTCTATGCAGAGAGCAATGCTTTTTAGGCTAGTGACACTCATTACAATTCAAATGCATTACTTTGGCAAGGCTGCTGATGTCATACACTGTGAAATACACCTTTCATAAAGTTGTAGCCAAGTAGTCTCCATGGTGCGTCCTATAAGTGTGTATTGCTGTAGTGTGATAAACTAGTTAAGTAGGAGTTCAAATCCCAGACATGGCAACTGTGTGTGTCTCTGTCTGTGTAGAAAGCAATGCATTTTATGCTATTTACACACACTACAATTCAAATACCCTACATTGGCAATCCTGACAGTGTAATTCACTGTAAAATACACCTTTGGGGAAAGAGTGCATCAATAATTCCTGTGGTGCATCCTATAACTGCTTCATGCTATAGTGTGATATAGAAGTCTCGTAGTGGTTCTATTCCCACACGTGGCAGTTGTGTATGTTTTGTGTGTGTTTCTATGTCTGTGTAGGGAGCAATGAATTTTAGCCTAGCCACATTCACTACAATTCAAATGCCCTACTTTGACAATCCTGCTGATTTCATTCATTGTGAAATACACCTTTGGGGAAGGAGTACTCCAGTAATCCCCATGGTGTGTCCTCTAGCAGCTTCATGCTGTAGTGTGATATAGAACTCTGGAAGGGGTTCTATTCCCACACACGGGAGTTGTGTGTGTTTCTATGTCTGTGTAGGGTGTAATGCATTTTAGCCTAGCCACACCCACTACAGTTCAAATGCCCTACTTTGGCAATCCTGCTGATGTCATTCATTGTGAAATACACCTTTGGGGAAAGAGTACTCCAGTAATCTCCGTGGCATATCCAATAACTGTGTAGTTCTGTAGTGTAATAAACTAATTAGAAAGGAGTTCTAATCCCAGACATGACAGGTGTGTGTGTGTGTGTGTGTGTGTGCGTGTGTGTGTGTGTGTGTGTGTGTGTGTGTGTGTGTGTGTGTGTGTGTGTGTGTGTGTGTGTGTGTGTGTGTGTGTATGTGTGTCTATACTGGACTCAATGTGGAGTGGGTTTTGCATATTTCTTATACAGTGGTCCTAGTATATATCACAATGTCCACCATACAGGGATAACAGATATGAAATAGCTGAGAGGTTGGGGTGCAAATCCATACCCCTACATGTGACATCAAGGCCAGGCAAACAAAGTTAGCAACCCTAGTATCACCCAGAGAACACTCTCAACCCATGTCTCATACACAAACACACTTGCCTAGGCAACAGCCGCTATGTTGGTAGTACCCTGTGTATTGCCCATGCTGTGATTACAGAGGGCATTGCACCCTGTCCATCTGTCCAATAGGCATGTACATGCCAACAGTGCACCTTCCCCATGTCCCCCACTGGACACCTGCAAAACCAGTGGTGCCATCAAATGTGACCCACAAAGGACATACCATGCCTGAAATACATGCCCTGTATGGACAGATGCCCCTGACATCAGGGAATGCCGGTATCATGTTACCAATGTAGGTACAGGGTAAACCTGCTGTCCATTAACAATTCCCCACTGCATGAGGCCAGGACTAGCACATCTGATTATTTCAATCTGTGTACACAACATGGGCCAGACACCCCAGGTACAGTTCCACATGTCACTGCACATGCATGTGGGAGGTGTGCACATCCCAGACACCGACCATGTCATGGGCTAAGGAACATAAACATGGCAAGCAATGCACAGCACTGGCCACATGCAATAGTCACCCAGGTTTATAGTTCATAGATAGGTACTAGGCTATTGGCCCTAGGGCCTATATAAGCCTAGCCAAATGGTACCCTGGAATTTTCCACCCAAGAAAATTATTTTCTTGTGCCCCTGACAAGCAGAGCCACAGAAGTGATCCCCAGGGTGTATTTCCTATCTCCCAGCCAATCATCAAGATTTTTCTTGAAGAGTGCTAATGAAGAATTTTGTTTGATATTGATAAGTAGTTTGTTCCAGAGTATGGGAAGTCTCTGGGAAAGGAATCTATCCCTCCAGCATGTTCTGTTTATTGTGGTGTTAAGGTTTAGGTCCCTAGAGCATGTAGCATGGAGGGATTGGGATTTCTTTAAGTGCAGCATGTCCAACAGCTCTGAGTTGACATAGCTTTGTATGTTAGGCAGAGATCACCTCTGAGTAGACGATATGTGATGGAGTAAAGCTGGAGTTTTTTTAGATGGTCTGCGTAGGGCATCTGTTTGAGGCCAGTAATCCTCTTGGTGAGGTATTTCTGTAGCCTTTCCAGTTGTTGTAGATATCTTGTGAGGTATATACCAAAAGGGGCATTGTACCCTATAATGGGTCTAATGAGTGACGAGTAGAGCGGAACAATTACCTCTTTTTTCCTGGATGAGAAACCTTTTTGTGATGAGGTGTGCCATGTAGAAAGATTTCCTGACTACTATGGTGATGTGATTATCAAAGGAGAGACTACTGTCCACCTGTGTCCCAAGGTCTCTTATAACACATTCAGTGTTAAGTATACTAGTGCCTATGTGGTAGTTCATGGGTACAGAGTTTTTACCAAAAGGGATGACAATGCACATTTTGGCATTGAGCTTGAGGCCATGGCTTTGACACCAGACATCTGTCTCAGTGAGGCCCTTTTGTAGGATGTCCACATTGTTAGGAGTTTTGATTATGGCTCCTAGTTTGCAGTCATCTGCAAACTTCATTTGCCAAAGACCTTCTGTGTTAGCCTGTACTTCAGAGAAGTAGATACCAAACAGGAGAGGACCCAGGACTGAACCCTGTGGTACTCCACTTGTCACTGGTCAGAAGTTGGATTTGGAGTCTGCTACTTTCACCGTGTGGGTTCTGTCAGTGAGCCAGTTGGCAACTCATCTTGTGACATAGGGATTTGTACCTAGTTTAGTGAGTTCATCTATAATTCCAGAGTGGGGAATGGTGTTGAAACCCTTGGTGAGATCTAGATAGGCTGTGTAAACCACCTTACCCTCATCTACGGATTTGGTGACAGCTTCAAAGAAGTCTAACAGGTTTAGAAGACATGATCTGCCTTTTACAAACTTGAACTGGGTAGAGTCCAGAGTTTGGAGATTACCTATGTCATTGTTTATAAGTTCCATGATGATACGTTCCATAGCCTTGCAGACCAGACTCATCAGGCTAATGGGGCGGTAGTTCTCAGGGACGGTGGTGGCTCCCCCTTTGTGGAGTGGGATAACTGTTGCTGTGCACCATTCAGTGTGCACAAAGCCTGAGGTGAGGCTATGTGACTGGATGGTGATTACATTACTCACCTGTGTGGGCACATCCAGAAACTATACCCCTGAGCCACAATGCAGAACATTGTCATGTGGGCTGATGTCAAGGTATACCCATTCCCTAACCTTGTATATCTGTCTGGCACAGTCAACCACTACACAGCCGTGAAGCAATGCACAATGCATGTCAGTACTGGCACCCTGTGTGTGTGTGTGTGTGTGCGTGTGTGTGTGTGTGTGTGTGTGTGTGTGTGTGTGGGTCTGTGTGTGTGTGTGTGTGCATGTTGTATGATGTGTATGATCACATGCACACTCACTACAACCCCCATTGGCATACTGAAGCATGCTGTCCAATGTCAGACACCTCCACATACCCTTTGCGCATATAACCTCTGTATGACCCCTGTGGTGCATGTGATACCTGCACAGTAATGTGTTGTGGCAATCTCACTAGTGATGAGTTGTATTCCTGTCCCTGCTAAGTGTGTCAATGTGTGTGCATCCCGGTAAGAGTGTGGCTGTATTGATCTTGGCACCTGTTCATGCGGACAGGCATGTGTACTACACCTGCCGTATAGCTACCATATCCCTATTGCAGATGTCACTCACCATCACAAATACATTTTAAGGACTCCTCAATATGTAACCTATGTGGCACATCCAATAACAGCACAGAAATATGATAGTACTACATAGATGTCAGGGGTTTGATACCCTCTGCTGGTAGGTGTGTGACACAAACATGCTTAAGTTTTACTCTCCCATCCCTCCCTGACTTTACTTTGCCACTGTCTGCCTCTCTCACTCCCTCTCTGGTGGATGTGGAGAGCTACACATGCTTTGCTTAGGCAGCAGCATGTGCATTTTAAGTGATGCTCATGATCAGCTGATGTCCTCTGTACAAATAGCAGCCCTCCTTTAGCTGATTGTATGTGGAACAGCTGTGGTAACATTCCCATTGCCAATTGCATGGGAACACACTTCAATATCTAGAAACATCATGCTGGTGTTGGGCCTTTTCATTTACTGTGAAGAGGAACTCATTCTGTTATTTGACAAACAGCATCTCAGATGTATTGAGGATTTACCTCTAACAACATACACTGTGGAAACAGGGCAACACACAAGAGGGGGATGTGCCTGACCTGACTACAGACTGTAAGTGCTGCTATACTGCATTTGGAGTAATGTTGGTTTAACAGGGTGTGTATGGATATGGCTGTCCTACATGTTTTATAACTGCCATGTCAGTGCTATGTTTATGAGGAAACCCCATCTGTAGGGTCATCTGCAGACTGGGCAGTGTGTGGTGCCTTTTGTTTCATATGTTAAGCATGGAGCACCTATCTGTGAACTGCAGAAGGTAGTGTGAACATTACAGTCTGTAGATGGTGACAACCATGAGAGTTACTGACTTCATATCCCTCATAGGACATATGTTGCAACAAACCTTGTTACAACAGTAAATGTATGAAGTAATCATAGCAACATGTCAATATTGGCCCTGTGTATGTGCCTCCAAATACAACTCTGCCAACCTTTGTACATATGTCATGCAGTAAGAGGTGCATATCTGCTGTACACCATAATTAGTGACATCATATCTGATAACAAGCCAGTTAGATATCAGACTGCTACACATGTTATGTATAGTAGGGGTTATATTTGTTGACATAACCTGGACATTCTGTGGTTGTGTGTACAGTAATAAGGTTTGTGTATGTAAGGTGAATGTCGATAGTGTGTGTATTGTCAATATGTACTGTGGCCTGTGTACAGACTGTGGTAGATGTCATTGTTCCTGGTCCCTTTCTATCTGATGTTACATGCTGCTCCACTGTATGTTACTCTATTGGCTTACATGTTTCTAGGGCCATGCACACATGTTCCATACCACAGACAGGCAGTGGACCACACTGTGTAGCAGAGCAGTATATGTAGGGTTAGTGTGTGAATGGCACATATGAGGATGGTGTCGAACAGATAGTCCGTATACTGTAATATTACACTAGCTTACCATAAGTGGCTGTGGCTGTGTTCACATTGGCTGTGGTTATGCACTTTCACACTGATGTATCATACTCTGTGCTGTGAGATGCCTCTAGAGCCTGCTTTATATGTAGGTACATGTGCATTCCCCCATAGGAAATGTAGGCCAGTGTTGAGCCAGTCTGCCTGTAGCCAACACAGTGTTTTTTTACATGCCTAGCAGCTTAGTGTACTTACCCAGTGGAATGTCATGTCTAGATACTTGCCAGATGTACTGCTGCCAGGCCTCCTTTAACAGTCATGTATGTCATACAGAGCAGTGGGATGATGTACAGATGTATGTCAATATATAGTGGGTAGTATTTGGCCATGGCACCTATGCACCAGCAGTTATTTTATTTTTATTTATTTATTTTACATTTGTTGACCGGGCTAGTCCAGCTGGATATATGTCCATTTTCAGTGGAGGCCCGGGGAGAAAAGCTCCAATGGTTATAACAAGTATAGGGAATACAAAAAATAAACAAAACAAAACAAAACAAGACAAAAATTGAGCATAGTAGATAATTAGACTTTAGTATAGGTAATTTACATGTCAGAGGAAATATACATACCAAGATATTATTCCTAAGAAAAAAAGTTATTAAATAATTGCAATACTCAATTTGATAATATCAGAACGTAGTGTAAATAATACATAGTCATACCATTATCAATGTCATAAAATTTTTTTTTTTTTTTTTTTTTTTTTTTTTTTGTATATATGAGATGAGTTATATCCACAAGGATGTAATGTCAGTGGGAATCAGTCAGGATGTAGTATAGAGAGAAGGAAATATTGAGGTAGAGGAAAGGAGGAAGAAAGGTTAATCAGGATTGGTACAGGAGCAAAGCCAGTGTTTATTAAGATGGATTCTCAGTTGTTTTTAAAGAGTGGAAGATTGGACAAAGATGAGATATTGAGTGGAAGTTTGTTCCACATTTTGCCAACTGAGTTGGAAAAAAGACAATCTCCTGCAGCATTATTGGGTTTGGTACTATTAACTAGTAGTTTATCTGAAGAACGTAGTTGTTTCAGGTTGTTGTAGGGAGTAAGGAGGTTGGAGAGTATTGGTGTTTTGGATGGTTGATGTAGAATGTTGTGAGCTATTAAGAGCTGCTGATAAATAAGCTTGTTAGGAAATTCAAGCCAGTTTAGTTGTTTTAAGTTCAGGCAGTGGTGTGTTCTAAACTGGGATCCTGTGGCAAGTTATGTGTCAGGAAAGACAGGGGTGTGTGAATGCATAACCTATGGGGGCAAATGTATACCAGTCGTTACGTGTTATACCCATCTACATGGCTGTTAACATCCACATTCTCAGGCTTGGTCCACATGTCTTGCACTAAGAGGTTCTGTGTATACCTCTGGACTGTCCAGAGTGTGTCAGTATGTCCACATATATTGGCCAATATCTCAGCTGTAGTCCACAGGAGCATTACGTGCAAAGAGCGGTACTGTACTATGATGTCCTTAGGAAGTCTGTCAGTAGCCAATGGTGAACATATTAAAAGCAGATGTGACCTCCCACACACACCATGTCTGTGAAGAAAATTCTTATTACAGTAGCAATACTCTACAAATATACCTGCTATACACACCTGATATCCCCTTGCACTATGAAGTTGGGACTATAGGGGCTGAGGTAGGGCTACACTCCATGTTCAGGGCATATAGTGAAAATATATGTATATATAATTATCCAGATATCTATATAGATATATACACATATACATATCAACATATATAGATGGATATGTATATGTACATGTATACATATCAACATCCAGATATATACATATACAGAGCAATATATGTCTACACATATACAGATAGGATACATATGCACATATGCTGAAAAAACAAAAACACATTTAATTTTAAAATTAAGTGCAAACAGGAAATTCAGTAAACAGCTTTTGGTTGTGCTCTAAATACAGCTACTAATGCAGAAATCAAGTTTAACAAGCCAGAAAATGCTCAAAAAAAAAAAAAAAAAAAAAAAAAAAGCTCAGCACTTGTCTTAAAAGCATCTTCTTTTCAGGCTTAGCACTTCTGTATTATACAAAGTCCCTCACTAGCGAACCCCCCCCCCCCCAGGAGTACCCACTTCCTTACTAAGTCCTCTCTTATTCAGTTACACCCCTAACTTCTTAATTTCTCTAGCATGTCGAAGGGCCAGATGCTGGCGTCCTCTCCTGTCCAGTTGGTGAATCTGGGAATATTGAGGCAATGTTACAATTGCCTCATGTACACAGACAACCCTCTCCTCCTCCCACATAACGCAAATACTTGCGAGAGATGCAGCTATTTAGCCAAACTGGAGGCTGAGCTCTCTCAACTCAGGACTGGCAAGACCAGACAGGAGGAGAAGGCAACTACAAACACCACAAAACCAGTCTCACATAAAGCTATCACAACAATGAATCAAACACATAAACACACAAAGACATACTCGGAGGCTCTGAGCAAAAATTTACCTAAACAGCAGAGGCCTCCAAAGCAGACACCCAAGCAACCGCCACCTCATGACACACCACAGGCAACACATAAACCACAAAATCAGTGTGTAAAGCAGTCACAGCCCTTAAGGCCAAATACAACACCAAACATACTTGTCATAGGTGACTCCATAGTCAGACACACTGACGTCCCACTCACCAGGCTGAACAAGGAGAGGGTCATAGTAAGCTGCCTATCGGGTGCTAGAATCCACCACATAACACAAACACTCGGGTCACTCCACAGCAAGTACAAATATGACACAGTCATTGTCCATGCTGGTGTGAACGACCTGAGACGTACCTCCCTGGACTACATGAAAAGAGACATAGAGGAGCTCTCTGATTCTGTAGCCCAGGCAGGTATGACCCTGACCCTGAGCAGCATCCTTCCTTCACCAAGAATGATGCCACAACATAGAGACAATATGATCAGCTTTAACAATTGGCTCAATTTCTGGTGTCATTCAAAGGGGATCCAGTGTCTGTCTGTCTGGGATGACATGCTTGACAAGCCATGCTGCTTCGCAAGGGATGGCTTGCACCTGTCACCCCTGGGATTCCGGATATTGGCTAAGGCTCTTGCCACCCCCATAGTGCCTTTTTTAGGCAAGGCTCAAATTCTAAACCTACCACCCTAGAAAACAAAAATGGGAAGAAACTAAGGGTAATGCTGCTCAATGCCAGAAGTTGAAATCTCAAAATGCACGCACTCGAAGCCCTTCTCAGTATGGAGAACAGAGATGTCTGTGCTGTGACTGAAACCTGGTTCAAGGCTCCTGAGAGCACCCCGGCACTATCAGGTTTTACCTCATATCATGCGTTCCGGACCCAAAACCTGGACCACACCACAAAAGGAGGGGGTGTATCCATATTCATCAAGGATACCCACACCTCCAGGTTGGTGGCAATGCACGAAGCATCGGAAACCATCCAGGTGCAATTAACCATAGGCAAAACTGCTCTACAATTTGTAGCATGCTACAGGCCACCCTCTCAAACACAGGAACCCCACACAGCCTTCCTGAAGACACTGGAGGGTATAAATGTATCTCCAAACACCATTATATTGGGTGACTTCAACTACCCGAATATAGACTGGGAACATTACTCAAGCCCAAACTTTCTAGCCCAAAGGTTCCTGGAGTTCATAAATTCAAATGCCATGGAACAACTAGTCACCGTTCCCACAAGAGGAGAAAATATACTAGATCTCATCATCACAAACATGGGGACAAAATGCTCCACACCGGAAGTATATCCCTCATTGGTGAGATCAGATCATAAACTAATCTCACTGGATATCCACATTCCCCCCCCCCCCCAAACAAAAAGACCACAGTGAAGAACTTCTCTAAAGCAAACTTCACACTACTCAAGACTGGTGTGGTATCCTTCAAGGCCCCCGAGCCAGTGTAAACCACAACCCAAGCTGCAGAAGCCCTTACAAATGCCTTCTATGAACACCTCCAGGACTGCATGGATCAGGCAATCCCTAATAAAACCAAGACTCTTTCCACCAAGGGCAAACGTCCAGTCTGGTGGACCCCAGCCATAAACAAACATTACAATAAGAGGAGAAAGCTGTTACATGATAGAGAAAAATCCATAAAAGAGAAGATACCTTTGATCATTATTAGTAAAAACATACGAGCACTCATAAAATCATCCAAGGCCAACTTTGAGAGAAAAATTGCCATAGATTCAAAAGACAATCATAAGGCCTTCTTCAGCTATGTTAGAAACCTGGGTGGAAACTCCCAGATATGCTCAGAATTAGTCCAAAATGATACAAAAATCACTGAACCCACAGACATTGCCAACATACTGGCAGACAGGTTCAGTGCAAACTTCACCCCCTCTCCCCCCCCAAAAAGGAGAGATAACTATCCCAGCGGAGTGCAGCCTCCCAGACATCTCCAATGCGCAGGTGAAAGCTGCTCTCTCTAAAGCTAAAAACACAGCATCAATGGGACTGGATGGTGTCCCCAGCTGTGTGCTACACGAACTCAATGAGGAACTAAACCCGCACATAAGGCAGCTGTTTAATCTTAGCCTTACCACAGGATACGTGCCCAAGGAGTGGCGTACGGCAACTGTGGTCCCACTCCACAAAGGCGGTGCCTCTACGGACCCTGGTAATTACCGCCCCATAAGCTTAACAAGCCTGGTCTGCAAAGCTATGGAGAGGATCATCATAGAACTCATAAACAAAGACATAGGGGACTTGCAGACATTGGACCCGACCCAGTTTGGCTTTGTCAAGGGCAGATCATGCCTTTTGAACTTGGTCGACTTCTTTGAAACAGTCACCAAGGCCATTGATGAGGGAAAGGCAGTCCATACAGCCTACCTTGACCTTGCAAAAGCTTTAGACACAATACCCCACTCGGGTATTATAGAGAAACTTACCAGCTTAAATGTAAACCCATATGTCACAAGATGGATTGCAAACTGGCAAAAGGACAGAACCCACAGGGTTAGAGTAGCTGGCGCCATGTCAGACTCCAAGCCGGTCACAAGTGGTGTCCCTCAGGGCTCAGTCCTTGGCCCCCTGTTGTTCGGCATCTACTTCTCAGAAGTACAGGCAAACATAGGAGGACTATGGCTGACAAAGTTTGCAGATGACTGCAAACTGGGAGCCATAGTGGAAAGTACATCGGACACAGATATTCTTCAGAGGGGTCACACGGAAACTGATAGCTGGTGCCAGAGCCATGGCCTGAAGTTAAATGCCAAAAAATGTATAGTCATACCCTTCGGGAAAAATAAGGTAACCCCAATCTACCATATAGGTGGCAATCCACTAAGCATAGAAGAGGTTATCAGGGACCTGGGGACCCAGGTTGACAGTGGCCTTTCTTTTGACACTCACATTGCTAAAGTGGTTAGAAAAACCTTCTACATTGCCCACCTGATCATGAAGGGATTCACATCCAGATCAAGTGAGGTCATTGTTCCCCTGTACTCTTCACTTATCAGACCAATGATCGAGTACAATGCCCCATTCAGGATGTATCTCACCCAACACCTGCAGCAATTGGAGAGACCCAAAAAGTTCCTCACCAAAAGGATAAAGGGACTCCAAAATCTGTCATATGCTGCCAGACTGAAGAAACTCCAGCTCTATTCAGTCGCATACCATCTGCTCAGAGGTGACCTGTGCCTGACATACAAGGCCATGTCCAACCCAGAATTAATGGACATGCTCCACCTCAAAAAATCCAAATCTACCAGATCCACTAGAGCAAGCGACTTAAACCTTAGTACGGATATAAATAGGACATGCTGGAGGGATAGATTTGTCACCCAGAGACTCCCTATGTTGTGGAATAAAATCCCGGTCCATGTGAGGCAGAGCACCTCGCTGGCTATATTCAAGAGAAATCTTGACCGGTGGATGGGAGATCGTAGGTTTACCCCGAGAATCATCTCTGTGTCACTGCTGGACAGAGGCACAACAAACTAATGGGCACAGTATTTTTTAATATAAGGGGTGGCGTAAGCCACAAAACTCTGGGCTAGGCTTATAAATGCCTTAGGGCAGATAGCCTAGTATAAACCTATGAACCTATGAACCTATGTAAGTTTACCCCAGGGGTCACATCTGTGTCACTGCTAGACAGGGGCACAGTAAACTAATTCTATTATATAAAGGGACCTTCGCTGTGTCACTACTAGACAGATGCACAGTATTCTAGATTTATTCTGTACATTTTTGTACCATTTCATGGGGTGGAAAAAGCCACATCACTATGGCTAGGCTTACAAATGCCCCAGGGCAGATAGCCTAGTACTATACTATGAAACTATGAAACTATATATATATAGATATCTACATGTATATTGACAGTAGTAGTTATATCAGAATAGATATGTATGCACATATAGTTATAGATATCTACATATATACCAACATAACTAGGCATATATGTACACATAGGCTGTGCATACATATGGTCTATATTACATAATCTGAGGCACTTCTTTGAATATGTAATCATCGAGCCCTAAACACCGAAATGCGAAAACCGCAAATGGCCAAAATTGCAAAATTTTTCCTAGGGAAAGAATTTGCAGGGCCATAGAAACAAAACAAACAATTCAAATGTAATTTAAGTGGGGGGCTGTGCCCCCCACACCCCCTGCAAACTAAATATACCAACACCGAGATCGCTCTATGTTGGGGCAAAGGGTAAACTCTGGGAACGGCCAATTGAATTTTTTCCCTAGAAAAAAATTTGCGGTTTTCGCATTTTGGTGTTTAGGGGTTGATGATTACATATTCGAAGAACTGTCTCTTCGATTATGTAATATAGACCCTATACATATATAGCTATATAGACATATCTATATATACATATACATATATTTATATATGCATATATCTATATATACATACATGTATATATATATATATATATATATATATATATATATATATATATATGTGTGTGTGTGTGTGTGTGTGTGTGTGTGTGTGTGTGTGTGTGTGTACATACGAAGAGATGTACACATGTCTCTCTCTCTCTCTCTCTCTATATATATATATATATATATATATATATATATATATATATATATATGTAGCACTATACAGATGTGTATACAGACATATGTATGAGTATATATGTGTATGTACATGTAGACATATATAGACCTATTATATGTATACAACCATATTCCTGTCATGCGTTAACGCATGGTTGTGTATACCTTCCCAGATGTATCTCACCATATGTATTTGCTATGTGCACATAATGATAAAGCAGCATATGTGATGCAACAGTCATATTAATAACAAGGACTACACAATTCAGGAACTAAAGGCAGTTGTTCAAGACTACTCAATATGTTTAATGACAGTTATATTGGTAAAACAACAGTTGTCTTCACAGTGGTTATGGTGTAGTGGTTAAGTGCTGTGACTTCAGTGTACAGGGTCCTGGGTTCAAGACCTGCAAGGGCTGTTCATTTTGTTGCTGGGTAGAACAAGGGCTGTCAGATACAGAGTGGTTAAGGCAGTTTTGAGCAGCTTTAAGTGGGTTTGCGTGGGTTTCTGTGAAGCTAAGCAGTGCTGAGCTATGGGTAAACATACGGATGCTTACACAGTGTAGGCTTTGTTTACCAGTGTGCAAATCAGCTCAGCTGTTATATTGCAGCAGTGCTGATACTTGCTAAGCATGGCTTAGCCCTGATAACCAGGTCACATCACCCAGTTTGATAATCTGTAATAAGTGTATGTAATGCCATGTACAATACATGCGCCTATGTCCTGTCATTACTGTAGCAAGTAGTGTGAGTGCCATGTGTGGGACACAGACATATATGAGGCCTGTACAACACTGTTATCCATGTGAATGTGTTACATACAGGTGTAGTAGCCCAGGGTACATTCTGTCACACTGGCATGTAGTGTATCATGGCAGTACTACTGTTGATGCATGTGCTGTGTCACTAGATGAAGCCCCTTCCCCTGAATACCACTGTGCCCATGAACACAGTATTTATGTGCACCTGTTTTGCACCCTGTCATGTACTGTGCACCACACCTTACAGGTGTATGGCTCATTGCTGAATGTGTACTACTGTGTTGGTTATGTCAGATTCAATTCTCACAGCCCCTATGTTTTCCAGCAACACATACCTGGTATGATATGTGAACAGATGTCATTTGTGAATGCCTGATGTCTGATGCACAGCTCTCAACATCAGCGGACCATGTATGACCAATCCAATACTCTTACACGGACAACCATCAGAGCATACTGTGGCTATGGGGGGTGTAAACACCTTTATTGATTTGATGCACCCATCCTTGGTCTGCCATGGTACCACATCACCACATATCTTAACAGTACATGAGTGTGATATGTGACATATGTCCTTTACTTTTACATGCAGTGTCTACAGATTGTGTTAGGTGTGCAACTGCTGACCATGATGCATACACACCGTGTCAGCATATGTGTGTACACCCTTATCATGACGGTTTATCGCACCTCTTGTTGCATGTACTAAAGCAGTCACTACTCCTAGAAGGGGTATATCAGCGTGGGCCATCTGCATTTGCCAGTGTATGTTCAGTCTGCCCTACACATGTCCCCCTATTCTGCATGATTGCAAGGTCTATTCATGTGCACATCCCATGGTGTTCACATACTGCCATCACTATTGCTGATGGGAGTAAGGTTATGGCTGCCATAGGTCCTGAACCTGACAATGTGCAGATAGAGCCATAATAGCATCCTTAGGATCCCTGCTTCTGTGCACTGGTGTGTCATGTTGACATCCCCCTCTTTCAGCCTTTATGCAGATGCATAACAAGCATGCCCTACACATGTGTGTCACTTTGCAGTGCCCCATACACTGAACACCGCATGTTACAGCCTAGACTCAGCTGATAATGTGGACTACTGTAATGCCTTATGCTATAGTGTATCTGTGTAGCAGTTACCATTGTCCTACAGGTATATACACTGGTGTTGCACTGTATATGGGTGTTGTTTTGACCATGTCCCTACTGTATGCCATGTCTCCCACCATTATGTCACTCCCAGTGGGCACATTCTGCAATGACAGGATGTTAGTTATCATGCAGATGTCTGAGATACCCTTCCAATACCCCATCATAGTCACCCCTGTGACACCGTGCATTTCACAGCAACAATACATGCATATGTACAGCATGCATTCAGAGTAGGTGTGTTAGATGTGTGTATGGAATGTACCATCATCATTACATGCCCAGTCTGTAGGCAAGCATCTACATAAACCATACTCACCAGCTGCAGGCTGCTGCCTTGGTGGTATCCCGGAAGGACCTACATAAGAGGGTGAGAGATGCAATGTCAGTGGCCACACCTGTGGCAGTGCTACAGGGTGGTGCAGTATTACAATACATCAATGGTACATTTCCACAATACTACCACATCTGGACATCTGTTTATTACTACAATGCAGCAACACAATATATCTATGACATGTCAGATATGCATGATCTACCTGTACCGATGCAGACGTATACACAATAGTGGTCTACTGATGTGCCCTGTGTCATTACCTGCATGCTCCTCAGCTGGTGTGTGGGTGCCATCCACCTCCACAATGGTGTCCAGTGGTTGGTGGCTGGCCAGACAGGCAGGTGTCACGAGATTGGCCAGGAGCTCCTCCACATGTGTTAGGGGGGGATGGAAGGCATGACCCCTGTGGCAAGCTGATCCCTCCCCCAGACTGCAGCAGCATGCTGACGGGCATTACGAAGCAGGTCAGTACAATGATGCTGGATTGCTCATAACTGCGGTTGTGCAGTCTGACATCATTGACCCTGTGGACTAGGTCATTCCACAGGGCGGTCCGCTCCTGCTGCTCATGGGCAGCCCGGCCAAACAGGACAGGGTATTTCTGGATTAGATAGCATGTTTAGGGCATATTTGCCAGTAGAGCCACCTCTCCAAACTCATCTGTCCATGTTACCAGGCCACATCACATGTGGGACCCATCCTGGGGCCTCCTCATGTACTGATCCTACACTACCTTCAGGTGGAATCACCTCAGGGGATGTTGTCCCCCCTGGGGGCACACATAGACATGATCCTGTCCCCCAAGGTGCTGATCATGGGCAGCCCTAACAAACATCACTGGGTAGTGCTGGATCAGTTGTGTGATAAGCACATCATTCTCAGCTATCGAATAGGTAGGCAAGCGTGCATGTGACATCTTGGCTGAAAGACATAAAGATGGAAAGAGGTCTGAGCAACTCATACAGCAAGGTTACCACCATTCGCAATACACATCTCTGTCATCCCCCCACCATATCAGCTTCAACAAACTGTACCACAACTCATTAGGAATGGCTACAGCTTATCTACCAATGGGACAGATATTGTATTGTACCACACTTTCTATGTAATTGTAGCCATGTTCCCTGTGTGGACACTATAATTGCTGGCCTGTTACAGACTATTCACCTGCATGATATTGTCAGGGCCACTATGGTTCCATTTATGCCTGTGGTATGGCTGCTTTGAGATTGCTGCACATCTCACATTCTCTGTTATTGGGGATATCTATGCATGCAGTTGGACATGTTCCGGGTTTTGTGTAGAATATTACTACCAACATATGTTCTATAACAATGATACAATAACATGTATATGTACTACTGGCCAGCAGAATCACCTCTCCAAACCCATCTACCCATGTTACCTGGCCACATCACATGTGTGTCCCAACCTGGGGCCTGCTCATGTACTGGTCCAGCAATACCATCAGGTGGAATCAACCCAGGGGATGTTGTCCCCCCGGGCCACAGACAAACATGATCCTGTCCTCTGAGGTCAGGTCCAGGGTCTGTTCCATATTGGGCTCCACAAACACATGTGGGATGTGCTACATCACTCTAAGACACCCAGTACACATTCACATGGCCAACATGCTCCTCCTGCTCAGCCTCCAGGCCAGGGACCTTCAGGATCTGGATTGCTGTTGTGAGTTGCAGTGTGTGGGAGGCTTGTTCCCATTGTGCCCATATTATGGCCCATGGGTCGTTCACATCACAGACCACACACACCATTCAGGGTGTTTACCCACAACATGTGTCACATACCACCCCTGTAGTCTGTCTTCTATATCCACCAACCCTGAGCACCTCCACAACTATACCTGCCATACTTCCTCATATTGCATACTTCACAGGTGAGGGCATTGTCATCCCAACAAGGAATTAACATGTGACATACCCATCCATGTTGCACACACTGCCACCTGTTGATATCTGTATGTATTGCTATGCATGCTGATGCCTCACACATAGCATGCATCACTGTGGTAGTAATATAGGGGACATGTATTTACATACACATATGTTTGTGTGTGTGTGTGTGTTTGTATATATGTAGACGTGCATATAGGTATATATCTATATATGTGTAGATATATGTGATGTATATATGTGCTCATATATATATGTCTACACATGGGTAACGGTATATTTGTGGACATACATGCATATATATATATATATATATATATATATATATATATATATATATATATAGATATATATATATGTATATATATCTTTAGATATTATATATGTGTAAATATGTAAACATATGCATACCTATATTTGGGGTACATTCAGACATCAGGTCCACAATCACACAACACCTTCCTGCACAGCTGCACTTTTCTGCCTTGCTACAACACAAACAGGTGCCACATATGGATACAGCCTGACATTAGGGGGTTATATGTAGTAACATATTGCAGGTAACCCTATTACACACTTATGGCATTCCTGCATGCTACATTACAGATTAACCTGAGTATCCCACAAGGGGTGGGCTGTGGGTCCCACGTGTCCATCATAATTGCATTACTTCCACCATCAGCTATTGGCCACATAATATACATTCTTCCCATTACACAACACACACTATGATGGTTTACATCTTGTCAGTCAGTGCTCATCTGCACAGTTGATGGCTATGGCCCACTCCCCACAGGGACAGACACTACTGTCCATAGCAGTTGTTCAGTTGAACATCATTACAACAATTCCTGATGGCACATATAAATCATTCTACATCATCTATCCCATTATTATGGACCAGGTACTACATTCAATTACATGCATATATACTTCACATACCTGTTGTGGGAAAGATGTCAGTTCTGGATGGTTAGCTGGATGTTAGAATGGTTTCTTCTTCCTTTGGCTTTTACTTTGCCTTTGGCTTAGGATTTTTTTTCTCTCTCTTTCTCTTTCTCATTCTCTTTCTCTTTCTCTTTCTCTCACTCTCTGTCTCTCTTTCGGTCTCTCTCCAGTAAATGGATTGAGCTACTTTTAATAGATTGCAGCATGGCTTTAGTAGGTGATGCACATGATCAGGCGATGGCTTCTTCACCAATCAGTGTCCTCCACTTGCTAACTCAATGCAACTTGCTGTGTAGTACTTCCAATTACTACTGTCATGGCAACCAACTAATATAAATCCATACATCATGTGGGTGTGGTCCCTTTACCTTTCCTGTGTGATTGACATCCTTCTTGTGTGTGGGCATCAGTGTTACAGACAGCAGGTAGCAATACCTCTTACAGGAGAACCTGCACACTCAGGCCAGCTACATATTTGTAGGAGGTACCAGAACAACAGACAGAGTGTGAGTAGAGCTGTGGTATGCTTTGTATACTACTGGTGTTACAAGGTTTGTGTGTACATACTAGTTTAGTTTACCTTGGAATGCAGTCTGTCTGCATAGCTCTCAACTGTGGGCCTATTCTCTTGATGACCAGAGGTGTGTCTGTTATGTTTTGTCTGTCCACCACACAGGTCCTGTGTCAGATATTTCACTGGCAGTGTGTGTGTGGTGAGTGCTATCAGTACAGTGCTACAGT
>NC_056732.1:887387131-887514631 GCF_019279795.1 Protopterus annectens
TGGGGAAGGTCCATAGCTGCCCATTTCTTCTACAGCAACAGCTGTGCATATACACTGAATTTGGAGGTAGATTTTGGACACTCAAACCCCTGGGAGGGGGTTAAGACAACAATAATAAGTTGTGATGCCAATTAGACCAGATTACATGTGTCCAGTGGACACGTGTGCGAAATGGACAGCTATGTATGGGGCGAGTTTTTTTTTTGGGAACAGATTACCCTTTTTTTTTCAGGTGAGAGTGGGATGTTGGGGGGGGGAATAGTAGGTATATTTGGGGAGGTAGGTTGGTTAGGTTAACAGACAAGACACACAAGAGGCATACAGGGGCAGTAAGTGACACGTGTGGGGGGTAAAAACCTTGATGGGGGTGTTGGGAAATCAAAAGCCCATGAGCCCACTAGTGAAAACAGTGTGACTGAGGTCCCTACCCATGGGCAGTCACCACTGCACCTTTACAGCCCCAAAGGTGGCTGAGCTGTGGGGACTGAGTCACAGAGCCAGGGTGACCCTCTAATCTTGACACGTGGCCCTCGAGCTGGCATTTCAGATCACCAAATTGTTGGTTGAGCTCGCTACGCACCACGACCCGGACCTGGTGATGGGTGACAGGTTCCTGTCCATGCCCACCCCTGGGCGGGGTGAGACCCATCCCCTGAGGTGGCTCAACCCAAAGGTAGTGCATGACCACTGGACAGAGAGGTCCAGAGTTGGGACCCAGACATGCTGTTGCCCAGTGCCACGGCTAGCTGAGATAGGACAGCTGGGTCCACTGAGACCGGCCTTCCCAATCGTGCTATAGTTTTTAGATTTTATCATCATATGTAAGTTAGTAATAGTCAACACATTCCAGGGTTAGGTATAACAGCATGCATAGATATTCCCATTAACCCAGACACCAGATATGGAACAGTTGCATAGCAAACAGAACACATGCATATATGGGACCAGAGTGATAATAAGAACATCATGCAGGTACATTGATGGCACCATGCCACCAATGTTGGAATAATTCAATATAGCACATGCATGAAAACAATTAAAATATTTATTAAACAATTGGACATTATCAGAACATTGGAGTCATTACATATCGGTTGGGGTGGGTATGTTGTTTATTGTTGGAGATATGGTGGGGGGGAGAAAGATGTCAATTAACAACTAGCATATTCATGTAGTCCATATTACTTTCCTAGTCAGTGCTGTTATCTGTACCTTATAAGTCTCACTACACTACCCTATAGCCTTAGTTTGGACAGTTATATGGCTGTCATCATCATTATACCTGAATTGATTTTAACTGCAGTATGCCCCTCTTACCTGGTATACCTGTGGAGGGAATGTTTGTTAACACTAACTGTTTCTACACATACTCTCAGATTCTGGTTGATGTTGTGCACATAGCTATGCAACTCTTTCTGCTCAAACTCTGGCCATGTGTTGCCCACATGCAGGTTTACCAGGACATATCTAGACTATTGCCCTTTTCAACCTTTAGTGACTTGACACACACATATACATGCTTTCCTACACAGTTATATTATGTAGCACAGTGTGGGTGACAGTGATCAGTGATTCTTTATTATTCAGAAAAACTGCAACACTCATAATCCCCTACAATACCAAAGTAAACAGTACCAGTACAGGGTATAATGTTTTCTATTTCTCAGCACAGTCTTCTTATCCAATGTACATGTGTTAGCAATGTTTGTTAGCACTACCTGAATGTTGCCATTCAAAGTTCCAAATTACACATTACTATTATGCACATACATCTCACTCTGTTACTGTACACACTCTGGCCACAGCTTGACAAGATGGGGGTGTAAATGGGACATGCATGGCTTCCTAGTCTCATAAGGTTTTGGGGAGTTGCTAGTATGCCAGCTTTGTTCTCATAGATGTGTGGGGAGTTGCTAGTATGCCAGCTTTGTTCTCATAGATGTGTGTCAGTCAGTTGTATTTCCTATTTACTGCCTATACATCTGGGATCATCCCACTGATTATGCAGGGGGACAGGTTGACAGGTGACAGATATGGGCCATTCTATTGTATATTCTGGACATATCTGTACAGTTGTGGGGTATGATTCTGTATGCAGACTTCTACCACTGGTAGGATTCGAACCATGGCTGTGTGTGCTAAAAAAACAACAGTTCACATCTCAGTTGCATGTGCTATTCGGGTCTTGTTGTCTGCCTTTTCCCTGTTTTCTATGTGTCTCTCATTTGTACTAAATGTCCTCTGGGGATAACACCAGTCATATACAGGCATTCCTACACATTCTATTTACAGTGCATGCTGTGGGTACCAGTGCTTATTACAACAGTACTATTATGTTTATTTATTTTATTTTATTTATTTATTTATTTTACATTTGTTGACCGGGCTAGTCTGGCTGGATACATGTCCATTTTCAGCAGAGGCCCGAGGAGAAAAGCTCCACTAAATACTAAGTACATTACATAAACAAATCATTACTTTAAAAAATAGCAAAATTGGAGTTATATCAACCGAAGGACTGAATGATCATTTCAAAAGAGAAACAAGTTTCCAATATGCAGTTCATTGCAAGATAACAAATTGTACATAAAATGTATATACTTAAATCTATACAGTGAAAGGAAGAGAAATGAGAAAGGTAGAGATGAAAAGAGTGAAGAAGAAGTAGCGTATGAGGAAAAGGTTAGTCAGGTGTACTGCAGGAACAAAGCCAATGATTTTGGTAGTACAGTTTAATTTTCTGTTTGAATTGTGGCAGGGATGTGGTCAGAGTTATGTCACTAGGTAAAAGATTCCAACTTCTACCTATTGTGTTAGTGAAGAGAGAACCACCTGCTGTGTTGTTTACCTTTATTGATTTTGTCATGAGTTTATTAGAGGAGCAGTGAGTTAAGGTTGTTGTAAGGGATTAGAAGTTGAGAGAGTATTGGGGTGTTGTCAGGAAGGTGTAATATGTTGTGAGCTATAGTGAGTTGAGGAATTAAAAGGTAGTTTTGAAATTCAAGCCAACCAAGTTGTTTTAGGTTTATACAATGGTGGGTTCTGAAGGGGTTGCTGGTGGCGAAGCGAGCTATGTTGTGATAGCAAGTTATAAGTTTGTTAAGATTGATTTTCTTAAGGTTTGTATAAATGGGGGAAGCATACAGGAGAGTCGATAAGAGGTGAGATTGAGCAATTTTTGTTCTAGTTGCTGGGGTTAGAAAAGGTTTGATACGATATAGGGATCCAAGTTTTCTGTTAACAATCTTGATGGTGTTGTTAATGTGCTGATCGAAGGAGAGATTATAGTCAATGGTTATTCCTAAAAGTTTTGTAGTAGGGTCAGGTGAGATGATAGTGCCATTATTTGAGGAGATGGTAAAGTTTAAAGGGGGGGACCTAGTGGTGGGGCAGAAGAGGAGGAGTTTAGTTTTTTTGGCATTTAGTAGGAGAAACCGTCTAGAAAACCAGGTTTCTACTGTGTTAAAGGTATTTTGGGTCAGTGAGCTCAGTTCAGTAGAGGAAGGTGCTGAGCAGATAGGGTAGAATCATCTGCGTATTGTATGCAGGTTGCTTGTGGGATTGCAGTCTGAAGATCGTTAATAAAGAGGGAGAACAGAAGTGGACCAAGAATGGAGCCCTGGGGAACTCCGATGGAAATGGGCAAGAGAGATGAGATATGGTTTCCCATATTACTGCTTGTTGTCTGTTGTTAAGATAAGATCTAAACCAATTAATGGCTAGCTTATCACAGGAGAGAGATTCAAGAATGTTAATTAAGAGAGAGTGATTGACCATGTCGAATGCTTTAGAGAGATCAATGAAAAGAGCGGAAGAGAGAGTATTGTTGTTTCGATTTTTGTTGATAGTATCTACAAAGGATAGAAGGGCGGTAGTGGTACTGTGGTGGGGTCTGAAACCATGTTGGCAGTTTGCTATTATGCTGTGAAGAGAGAGATAGTGTACAAGTTGCTGATGAATACATTTTTCCATGATTTTTGCTAGGGGTGAGAGAAGGGCAATTGGTCTAAAGTTGCAAAGGTCAAGGGAGTTACCACCTTTATGTAGTGGGATAATGTAGGAGACTTTCCAGATATCAGGGATGGTTCCTTCTAGGATAGTTCTGTTGATAAGTGAGGATATAGGATATGCAATTTCTTTGGCAGCTTTCTGAAGGAAAAGAGAAGGGAGCTTGTCAGCGGAAGGGGTACAGGGTTTCAGTTTATGAATGAGTTTGTAGATGAAAGAAGTAGATACAGGTTTTAGAGAGAAGTTGTAGGAGGAAGTAGTTATGTTAGATGGAATATTAGAGTTGTTAGAGTTCATTTGTTTGGCTAGGGATTGAATATTTTCAGAGAAAAAAGAGTTGAAAGCATTAGCAGTTTGGAGAGGGGTTTCTGGGTCAGCATTTAGAGGGGAAGGAGTTTTAGCAATTCCTGGGGAGAGAAGTCTATTTACTGATGACCAGAACTGTTTAGAGTTGTTAATATTAGTTTCCTGAAGTTTACAGTAGTAGTTTTTCTTGTCAGAGATTATTGATTTTTGATTATTGATTTATATGTGAATACAAATCCATATTACCATATGATACCAGAGTATAAACATGCAGTCCAGCAGTTAGACCTTTATTGTCAGGCTATTATACTTTTATTTACATACATACTATACGATTATATACTATTCCTGCCATATACTCCAGTGTATGCAGTACTTGCCTTAAACAATACAGGTTTTATATAGGCAATTAATTTACTAAACCTTTTAGATTTATTTCCTAGGACAGTACATGCAAAAGTATTACTGAACTGCCTCACATTGCAACCTCTCCAGGCGACTGCCATGGGCCTCCTGGTTCACAGCCCGCTCAATTGCAGCTGTGGGGGACATAAGAGAACTATTTAGCCATACCTATCCATGATATACATGAGCTGGCAATTATTATACACTTAGTGTGATGATACTTACACACAGCTGTGACATCCCCTGCTGTTCTAGCCTCTTTTATCCACTGCTCCAAGAGGTCCCCCTTACACCACTTCAGGTTGGCATAGTGATGTCTGACCTGCTCACCTGTTTGGGGTATGCCAGTGGTACTAGTGACATCATGGGCAAGATGGTCCCAGGCATCTGCCTTATATTTGGAGCCCTTGTACTGGCCCTGCAGCAGTCTCTGTTCATGGTCTTTCACAAGGAGTCCTGCCATGACTCTGGACTCCTGGATGCACCTGCTCTGTGCCTGAAAGCACACACCCTCTCCCCTTCCTGACATAGTGCCTGCAAGGGGAAGCTACAACCAGTTATGAGATGTATTCCCACCTTTTGGGTTTAAGTAGGGCTGATTTCCCACACTTTTTTGATTGGCCAGTTTTGAAAAGGCTAAGCTATGAGTAAACTTACTTACCTCAGGTTGGCATTGTTTAAAGGGGTATACCACTGGGCACAATGAGTTAGCTGGTCTACACATTGCTTACACCTCCTAAGATGGCCTGTGCAATGCTTAGCATTGCCTACATTTGACTTTGCATTATACTTCCTTTTTGGCATTGATTTATTATTCATTACATCTTATATGTATGCCTGGTATCCATGATTCATGTGTACTTACACTGTATGGGGTCCTTGTGTTTTATTGGGGATTTCAAGATTCTATTACAATTACACCTGACTTCTGGGCTTACTGCTGTACTCCAGTTCACATATTTATGTTTTGTAGTGGGTTATGAAACATATGTCTGTATAGTGATTCCTTTCACAGGTTCAGTTTGATTTTACTGTAGTGAAGACTTGTTTGCTGATACCTTATTCTTCTTCACTGCTGTGATGGCTTGGTGGTTAACTATTGAGACTATAGTGTATAGGGTCCTGGGTTCAAGACCTGCAAGGCTGTTTTTTTTTTTTTTTTTGATGGGCAGAAGAAGGGCCATTGGATACAGAGTGATTAAGGCACTTTTGAGCATTTGTAAGCCGGTTTGCATGGGTTTGCGTGAGGGTAAGCAATGCTAACCTCTGGTTACATATGCTTAAAGAGAGTTAGCTTCAAAATTGCTTAACCTGTGTGTGCATTGTTTACCCCCGTGCAAATGGACTTAAACTCACTTACTAATGCTTAAATATGTTTACTACTGCTTATTGGTGCTTAATCCTACTTACTAGTGCTTTATTCATTATGACACTGACACCTTACATGTGCATTTACTGCAGTACTCCAGTTCACAAATATATGTTATTTAGTGGGTTACGCAACAAAAATATTGGTCAGAACGTGCTTTGCCATTGAAAATGGAATGTGCTGCAGTGGGACTTAAACCGGGAATGGCTGCTCATAAGACAATGCTCTGCCCACTACACTATTGCTATGCTGCTTCATGTGCATATATCTTCCTTGTTATCCTATTCAGCCATTTAAGCTGCATTAACCATAGCTAAGCAATGGGCACCCCCCCGCACCTATGGCTAGCTTTAATCGGAATTTAAAAAAAAATAAAGAAATACAGGTTTTTTCATTTTGTTTGTATTTACTTGCTGTTGTACACCAGGGGGAATGTTTGTGGGGATATGATGACCCCTATGAGTGGTCTCGCTCATTTCTTGGGCCTTTCTGCTGTTCTTCATTGCAGGGATGTGTATATTCTGAGAGTTCTGCTCTCAGACACGCCCGCTGCACTCTTAGATGCTCCGTGTAAGATTAGGAGCTCAGGCAGAGCACCTCATTAATATGCATGGTGCGCTGCAGTCCTGCTCCTAAATGGCCCAATCTGTGCAGGACTAAGCTAGTCCTGCATGGAATAATAGTAAATCCAGGGGTGTGTGTGTATAACAGAATGGCTAAATATAGGGACTACTTTCCTGTGGTAATGTAAAGCAAAGTTATGAGTGCTATTGAACACGTGTGATCGAATGCACCTAAGTGCATCTAGATGTTTGTTTTTTGTTTTTGGATTTCTGTACTTAAGCACCACAGATGAAGGTAAGTAAGGAGTTGAAAGGGTCATACTTTTAACATTTGGGGAGGGGAATAGCTTGTTGGTTCACTGATTCAAATTATGGGCCAGATTCAGTAGCAGTGGAGTCGGCATGCCATCCCTACAGCCACATGGGTATAATGGTGGGGTTTATCATGTGCTGTGTGACTGGGGGGGGGGGGTTCTAGTTTCGGGTTTTATTGGATGGCCTGCTTTGTTTGTTTGAGAGGTTTGTCTGGCCCATATAAAACTGCTTTGTCATACCTTTCAACTGTACAAATTTTCATAGAATGTCCAGATTTTGCTTCATATTTGGGTTGTTTTTCATAGAGTTGTGGTTTGACAATTAGTGGCAAAGCATTAATGACTGAAATTAGGAATAATGACTGACATTTGAGTTTCTCACTTTATGCCATTCAGAGGATACCTTGGCCCCTCTTTTATTTATGGTTTGTGAAGACTTATTTCTCTAAGAGGTTGAGAAGTATGGGCTTAATCCACATTACCTGGGCTAAGAGGTTGTGAGGCATATTATGGCATATTATTGGCTTCTGCTGGGAAGGTTAAGCAGGCTATAATAACAAAAAAAGAAAAAAGGGAGAGAAAAACAGTAGAAGGGGAGCCCTAAGTCATAATTATATTGTAAAGAGTGATGGGGGGAATATGGCGGTATGTCCCTTTGACAGCACTCAGTATTAAGATATTGTGGTTTGTGGCAGTCAATTTACGGTTTTTCATAAGAGATGAGGGCACAGTGGATATTGTGCCAGTAGCTGGAGTGATGGGCAATGAGGTCATAAAAGGAGGTGCTCAGAGTCTCATCAGTTGGTGACCTGAAGGTGATGGATGTTGCTTGGCTGGAGTGATGCACAAGGAGAGCACACGTGATTTACCTTTAGGTACTAATTAATTCATGTCAGGCTTGTTGCAGTAGGAGTAGTATGGAGCCAAGTGAGGCTGAGGTGAGTAAGGGCAGAGTAGAGCAGGTTCATGGGGTTGTTAGGGGGAGTTGGAGTTGTACACAGGTGGGGTAGAGTCACAATACATTTATTATTGATTGGATTTTGGGGGGCATGGTAGCTGGGTTTGACCTTTCTGTGGAAAGGTTAAGCAGAGTGGTGTGAGTGGCCAATGCTACATTAATCAAATTTTAAGAAAAGAATATATGCACATGTTTATTGTATAAGGAAGAGAGATGATAAAAATGCTTTGGCAAGACACATTATAAATAAAGGCAGTGAACATCAGTTTAGGTTTGGCATATTAGAAATAATAAAAAATAATCCTAGAGGTGGTAACATGAAGAACAAATTGGCATTTAAAGAAAGTTATTGGCAGATTTTTACTGATGCTACTACCCCTCCGGGACTTAATGATTTTATTTCAACCAAGACAATTTTAGAATATGTATAAATACGACAATACAAATGAATTTTGTTTTTTATTACACATGTATTTATATATATGTTTTTATATTAGTTAATACATATATTTAATATGTATTATTCATAAATTAAATTAAATATTATGAATAATGAGGTTTTTTAAGTTTGATGGTGATACCTCTTTAAAAGAGGCATTAATTTTGGCGCCAATTTTAAATATTTAACTTATTTGATTGGATGGGTAATTCAGTAAATGGTATATGAAGTGACTGGTGGGAAGCTGCTTCATAAGTAAAGTAACTGAGTTGAGGTATGGGCGCTGCTTACTAGGTCAGTATGAGTGAAGTCATGCTGTCCTGATTAACATTACCTGTATGTTTATGCCGTGACTGAAATCAGCTATAATATGTTCCTTTGTAATTAATAAATATTGGTTAACATGACTATGTTATGGAAGTTTAATAAAGGTCATCAAACTTCAATCAGTGTGATGTGTGTTTATTGAAGGGGACTGGGACAAATGAGGTTTGGCAACAAACCAATTTGTCCAGGGACATCTTCAGAAAGGGATTAGACAGATATATTAGTGGGAGTTAAGAGGGTGGGGGTGAAAGTGGTAAATGGATATGAGGGATGATTGAGAGGAAATGAGGTAAAGGAGGGAGGGGCTTAAAAGCTTTAGGCAAGTTTAGCTGGGTAAAGGGATCACATTTTTGCATGATTTTGCAAATCCACCCTCCCTCCCTTTTTAGTGGATTGGTGGGTATTGAGGTTATTTTATCAGGTTGGGTAGTGTGTAGAAGAGGGCCAGCCTTGCCTTCTTCTGTTCCCCATTCAGTGTTGGATGTTTAAGTGGTAAATGTAAATGAGTGGAGGTAAGGACGTTACTTATTTGGTTGGAAGTGTAATCCAATAAATGGTATATGAAGTGAGTTATTGGATGCTGCTTCATAAGTACAGTAAGTGAGTGAAGATATGGATGCTGCTTGCTGGATCAGGATGAGTAAGGTCATGCTGTCCTGAATTATTTGGTTGGATGGGTAATTCAATAAATGGTATACGAAGTGAGTGTTGGGATGCTGATTTACAAGTTAAGTAAGTGAGTGGAGGTATAGACACTGCTGATGAGTGAGGTAATGCCGTCCTGATTAACATTACATGGATGTTTATGATGTGATTAAAATCAGCTATAATATGTTCAGTTGTAATTAATAAATATTGGTTATCAAGGCTATGTTATGGAAGTTTAGTAAAGGTCATCAAACATCATTCGGTGTGATGTGTCTTTATTGAAGGGGCCTGGGACAAATGTATTATCAAGAGCATCATAAAAAGGTCATAAATTTTAATCACAAAACAAATATTAAAATCATAAAACATTACAGTGGTAGAAAACAATCGAAACGTTTATAAATATATGTACCAACAACAGAAACAGATTTTATATATCCCATCAAATTCTAAAAGACATGTCTACTCATTGCATGAAGATCATTTCACTCTTGTGACCACTGAGATTGTTTTCATAGAATGCCCATTCAGTGGGTTGTACTCTTGTTTATTGTTGAGATTGTTCTCAGGTAATTCCATTTCACTGGTATTCCCTTACCTCAATCCATTTTCATTCATTTGTTAAGTCTCTTCCTGTGAACATTCTCTTTGGGTCTGTATGAAAATGAATGAGGCATGTTTCCCAAAAAGTCCAGCTGCTTGGAACAATACATTCTTAACAAATAATTACTTTAATTCAAACCACCCACTAGACAATAGTTTATAGCAATTACCACTCATCATTTGCTGATCCACCATTACAGTACATATGAAAGGGAATCTGAGGCTTTCTACATTTTTTTTCAATCTGCTTTACATTTAATGTGTGCTGAATAAGTGAAATGCTGTTGTTAGTAAATACTCCTGACATAGCCGAATGCCAAACAATATGAAAATACCAGAGATGTGTGCTACCTGTGAGGCTTGAAACAAATGATTGTTTCATACAAAAGGTTACCTCTTGCAAGTCTTTTCCTGACTCCATTTCTTCCATGAAGCGGTCTCGTGCCACATGGTTATTATATTTAGGTGAGAGGCCTTCGGGTGGTGATACTATTTCTGCAGCAGCCAACCAAGCAATAAATTGCAAACAGCTCCCCTGTTTGACATCACAACCTATGTGGCATGTGTGCTCATGCTCATTGATTAGGGTAGTAATCCCAGTAGTGGTGCTTAGCTTTCTTCATTTAGTTTGGGATTTTGAGGACATATGTATGGAGGGTGGGAGGTTTGGGAGGTCTGCAGCTTCTTTTAAGTAAAATGAGATATCCTAGGCAAAGAAAGACAGATGAGAACTGTGAAGGCTGCCAGCCCAGCTAGCTAGAATTTTGTAAATCACTGTAAATATTAATATGATTCATATGCTTGTCTACAAATGTAAGTAAACCGTATCTTAAGTACTGAGCTTCAAAAATGTAACCATAGTGCACCATGCTGGAAAAGAGCAGAAATGTGTATAAACTGCATTCCTATGTAAATGTATGTTTCATAGTAGAAATTGTGATGCACAGAGTTGATAAATACAGATTTTTATGAGTGTGCTTAACAGAACTAGAAGACAGAATGTCTACAGCTGGAAATTATTTCTATTGTTTGAAACAGAGATAATTACAGGTTTCCAATGTAATTGCTTTATGACTTTCACTTTCTGGCAAGCTTCTAAGAAAGAATTGTCAGCTTCTAAGAGAGAAGTATTTTTTATAGAGACATGTTAAATTCTGTTGGTAACTGTTTAGCCTAGGAACTAGATGCAAGTGTCAAATAAGGATGTCATATAGCTAACCCAGCAGTAATGTGTATTATTAACTTAAGAACTATCTCAGAGAGAGAGAGAGAGAGAGATTGTATTTTGTATCTTGTTCTGAACCTGTAAACAGCCTCTCACCAGCACTTGCTTTGCTCTGTAAGTAAGTTATTTAGAACATAGTTTCTCTTAGAGATAGGAATATAGCAAGATTAGTGTAGATGTTTTCAATATTTGTGTGAGACTGTCCTACTATGTTATTTTAAAGTATTTCCTGTGACTGTGAACTCTGCTGTCACTGTGTTGAGTTAATACATATAGTCTTGTGCCTTTATTATTTATTATTAAATACATTTAAATCTTTTAACTGTGGCTGTTTTGTGTAGAGATAATTAAGCTATTAGAGTACTTGCACATGTATTTGGTGACACTGTATAGGCCACTCCTAAATAGCCTTAGCTTTGGTCACACTTACTATTTGGATAACAGTATCATTGCCAGTAGAATAGGTCACCCTTTGGGAAGGGCCTTAAAGTAGCTGATAAGTTGGGGTTCTGGTGGCAGTGCTAACTAGCTTATGGTCTGGGCAGAATGGGGTAAAACTAGTAAACCTGTGCCAGCCTTCTCCAGGGGTATGTTTGTGTATAAATTAAATCTCAAAGTGGGTGCGTACGCGTGCATGCGTGTGTGTGTGTGTGTGTGTGTGTGTGTGTGTGTGTGTGTGTGTGTGTGCGTGTGTGTGTGTGTCAGCTACTTGGGCAGCTACTTGGGCAGAGACACAGAGAACTGGTTGGACAGAGAGAGTGATGGGAGGACTTGGCTTGGAACCTGGCAAAGGATTCCACTCTATAGCTGTGCCAGTGAGGAGTCTAACTAGGTATCTGGAGATAGAGGGAGAAACCAGCCCCAGACTTACTGTGATCTCTGTGTGCTCTTAAGGGAAATTGTATTTTACTCTATGTGTATTTATCATCCTCCCAATGTGCACGGCCCTCACTGGTGGTAGTGATGAGGATTGAGGCTCCTTAATTACTGGGCCAGTGCATGGGCGACACCTATAGTTTGGCAGTAGTGGGATACCCACATCATATATTAATTGTTTGATTGTGGTGAGATAGCCACCTCACATATTAATTGGCTAGTAGTGGTGTGGATATTGAATTCATGGAGCTTGTGTACAGTGATAAATGAAGATGTTTTTGAACTCCAAATCAGCCATCCAGTGAACATTCCGAGTTCATATCACAATTGTTTTATTTCTTTTGTTAGCTTAGTTAGGGAGAGCAGGCAAGCATGTCAGCAGAGGAGTATGGCAAGCTAATAAGGAGCCAGTAGGCAGAAATGTGACAGGCTAAAGAACTGGTGCATGCCAACCTGTCTAAAGCAGACATGATTGCAGCTTTAGTCACAGCTGCATCACAGAACAGCAATCAGGAAGATGATCAGACTGGCCATGGAGATGTACAACTCTCAGAAAATGGACAGCTCAGCTTTTCTACAGAGGACTTAAAATCCATCTGTAGTTAAAGAGACTTGAGTTAGAGGCCAAACATTTTTAAATGGAAGCAGTAGAGAAACTGAGGTGTCTAGAGACTGTGGAAAATGATAATCTGCTACATCTGGAAGATGAGGAGAAGGAGAGGCAGAAGCAACATGAACAGGAGATGCTGACTCTTCACCAGAGTCATGGAGGTAATGGAGAAGGGAGTGATTGAACCCCAGAAGCAACAAAGGTCAGTAAATTTCTTCCAAAATTTAAAGAGGGGGATAATTCTGATAGTTTCGTTCATACGTTTGAGAGGGTATATAAACAGTATGATGTTGACCAAGGGCTCTGGGTACAGTTCCTGACCACCTTAAATCATGTTAAAGCTGTAACTGTAATGTCCAAACTGTCTGATAATGACTGTTTAAGTTATAATGTTGTAAAAAACTGTTTGCTAGAATGTTTTAAGCTGACACTTGAAGCTTATAGGGAAAAAAGTACTGTGAGCATAGACGCAAGGCAGATGTGAACATGCTGCTGAACTAAGCAATTATTTTCATAAGTGGGTGAGTGGGTGTCAGGTCACCACTTTTGAAAGGCTGGCAGACCTTTTGGTGAGGGAACAAGCCCTGAGCACTTTGCTTGAGGACATAATAATCTGGTTAGCTGATAGAGAATGTGCTACTTCAGATGAGTTGGGGAAGAGGGGAAACCAGTATCTAACAAGCAGGGCATCACTGAACAAGAAAGGAACACCCAGTGCTGCTCATGGGTCTAAAGGAACCCATGGTGGCAGCCAAGACTGCTCCAACAGAGTCGGCCAGTAGCAGGCGAAGCTACTAGTCCAGGTACATGTCCTGGACCTAGGGTTAAATTATTTAAATACAACCAGTGGGGCAATGTAGGATATAGATGTCCATGGAGGCAAGCTGTGGAACAAAAGGTGGGAGAGTCAGTAAGTGGGGATGACCAAATGCCAACAGTAGGTTGTCTTGAGACAACAAGTGCACCAAACTACCACCCGGCAGATGTCCTGATAGAGAAGGATTTTGATAATGCAGTTTGTTCATGCAGTTACATGCAGTCAGGCTTGGAGACAAGCAGGTGGGTCTGGTAGCCTGGGGGAGGCCCAGACAAATGGCACACTTGCAGCCAGGACTGGTGAGGTGGTTACTTCAGGGAGAGATCAACCCTGTAGCAGTGAGACTGTTGGTGAGCGACAGCTGCTTGTGGGTACTGATGTTCCCTTGGACAGAGTGACTGCAAGGGCAGACATGACTAGTAGTACTCAGGCTGACAGTGAGGCACCACTTTCAGAGGATGCCAGACTTCCTGTGGAAGGGGAGCTGGGAAGGGTTACAAAGAGAGAGCTGAGACAGGCCCAGCTCTGAGACTCTACATTACAAGGTCTGAGAGAGGTAACTAGTGAAGCACCTGATTCTCAAGGGAAGGGGAAATCTGTATACTTGGACAAAGGGTTACTTTACATAGAGTGGAACCCTGAGGGAGGGCTAGAGTGTGAGAGAATACAGTTGTTGGTAGTGACCAGAGCCTACCATCTGGCACTTCTAGCCATAGCCCATGATATTCCCTTTGCAGGTCATATGACCATAAAGCGTACAAAGAGACATATTAAGCAGAACTTCTAATGTCCTGGGATTTCCAGAGATGTAGCAAGGTACTGCAGGACCTGTGAGCAGTGCCAAAAGGTAGGCAAATCAGGACAGAGACAAGACAAAAGCTCCTTTGATGCCTTTGCCTGTGATTGAGTAGCCATTTTAGAGGGTAGCTATGGATATTGTGAGACCTCTGAGTACGCAAAGTTCTACAGGGAAAAAGTATATCCAAGTGGTAGAGTATTATGTTACCAAATACCCTGAGGCAGTGGCTCTATCCTTCATTGATGCAGAAAAGGTGGCAAATGCTTTGTTTGAGGTTTTCGGCAGGGTAGGTTTCCCAAAAGAAATACTGACTGACAGATGTGCCAATTTCATGTCAGACCTGCTGGCTTGTCTGTGGAAGTACTGTGGGGTATAGAACCTAAAGACCACTCCCTACTATCCCCAGACTAAAGGTCTTGTTGAGAGCTTAAACTCTACACTCAAGACCATGCTACTGGTATTTGCAGACCAGTTTAAGAGGGAATGGGACAAATATCTGAACCATCTGTTCTTTGCTTACAGAGATGTTCCCTAGGAATCCACAGGTTTTTCACCCTTTCAGTTGTTGTATGGCCATAGTGTGAGAGGGCCTATATATTTAATTCGAGATGAGTGGGAAGGTGAATGTGAATCTCACAAGGAGTTGGTTGGGGCATATGTACTAAACCTCAGGACAAAGCTCAAGGAACTCATGGGCTTTGCCCAGGAGAAACTGGCAGAAGCCAAAGAGCGGAAAAATGTCTGGTATGACAGGAATGCTCGAACTAGGGAGTATCCTGTAGGGCAGCAGGTTATGGTTCTGATTTCTGTCAGACACAACAAGCTGCAAGCAGCTTGGGAGGGACCCTACAAGGTGGTAAGGAAGGTCAGTGATGTTAACCACATGGTAGAAATGATAGGCAGGAGGCAGGGGCACAAATTGTGCCATGTTAATATGATGAAACCTTACCATGATAGGGAGGCCCTTGTGCTGAGTATTTGCAGTGGATTGCAGGAAGTCTGAGAGACATCTGGTGACTGATCTCCTCAGTGAGACTCAGACTGACACCTCAGTGGGAGGGTTAGCAATGTCCCAGCAGCTAACTCCTACCCAGGTTCGAGAAATCCCAGTGGTGTTACAGGGTTTGGGGGCATGTTCACTGGGAAATCAGGGTGCACCCACCTGGTGTAGCACCATGTGGATACAGAACCCCAAAGGCCTATTAAACAGGCCCATTATAGGGTGCTTGAGAGAGTCAAGCAGATGCTGAGGGAGGAGATACAGAAAATGTTGGAACCAGGGGTAATTCAGGAGTCCAGCAGTCCATGGGCCTCCCCAGTGGTGCTGGTAACAAAGAAGGATGGCAGCACCAGGTTCTATGTGGACTACAGGAAATTAAATAGTAACACAGAGTTAGATGCTTACCCCATGCCTAGGACAGATGAATCACTAGAGCAGCTGGGTGGGGCTAAGTATCTTACCACCACTGATCTTACCAAGGTTTACTGGAAGGTGCCCTTAACTTCCAGTACTAGAGAGTGGTCAGCCTTTGTGACTCCTCTTGACTTGCATGAGTTTGCAACGATACCCTTTGGGATGAAAAATGCCCCAGCAACTTTCCAGAGGCTAGTAAATTATATCATAGCAGGAGCAGGAGATTTTGCCCTTGCTTACCTAGATGATATTGCCATCTACAGCCATTCTTGGTAAGAGTACCTTCAGCATGTCATGGAGGTGCTGAGCAGACTACAGAGGGTAGGGTTGGCCATTAAGCCCAGCAAATATCAGGTGGATATGGCAGAGGTCTCCTACCTAGGACATAGAGTGGGGAGTGGTAAGATCAGGCCAGAACCTGCCAAAGTGGAAACCATTCAGGCATGGCCTGCACCTGTTACCAAAAAGCAGGTGAGGGCATTTTTAGGGACAGAAGGGTACTACAGAAAGTTTGTCCCCAATTATAATACCATAGTTGCTCCCCTCACAGACCTGACAAGGAAAAACAGGCCCGATAAAGTAGTGTGGACCCCAGCATGTGAGCAGGCATTCCAGAAGCTTAAAGAAGCTTTGGAAGGACCCCCTGTGTTAGTCAGCCTGGGTAACAGCAAATAATGTGTTGTGCATGGGGTGGGGGCTGTACTTAGCCAGATTTCTTCAGCTGGAGAAGAGCACCCTGTGTTTTATTTCAGTCATAGGCTCCAACCCAAGGAGGAATGCTGTGCAGCTGTATAAAAGGAATGTATAGCCATAGTGTGGGCACTGCAATAATGTCAGTCTTATCTGTATGGAAGAAAATCCACAGTAATTACAGATCACAATCTCTTAACATGGCTACATCGAGCCAGCCAGAAAAATGCCAAGTTACTAAGGTGGAGCCTAGGATTGTGAGCATATGATATGACAGTGCAGTACCATACTGCAGTTAGCAATGCTAACACAGATGGGCTCTCAAGACAGGGAATGGGGTAAGGTTTTCCCATCTAGGCTTAACCCTCTCAAGCAACATTTCTCAAAGGTCACTTGAAAAACTAGGTTGAGTTCTCGACGGGGTGGAGAATTGGGAAGGCTGCCAGCCCAGCTACCTAGAATTTTGTAAATAATTCTATGTCATTGTAAATATTAATATGATCCATAGGCTTGTCTACAAATGTAAGTAAACTGTATGTTAGTACTGAGCTTCAAAAATTTAACCACAGTGCACTCTGCTGGAAAAGAGCAGAAATATGTATAAACTACATGCCTATGTAAATGCATATTTCATAGTAGAAATTTGGATATACAGAGTTAACTTGCAAAAGTCTAAGGAAATAAGTTAATAAATAAAGTATTTTACAAGTGTGTTTACCAGAACTAGAAGACAGAATGTCTGCAGCTGGAAATTCTATTGTTTGAAACAGAGGTAATTATAGGTTTCTTAGGTAATTGCTTTATGACTTACACTTTCTAGCAAGCTTCTAAGAGAGAACTGTCACCTTCTAAGAGAGAAGTATTTTTCATAGAGACATGTTAAATTCTGTTGGTATCTATTTAGCTTGGTAATTAGATGCAAGTGTCAAAAAATGATGTTATCTAGGTAACCCAGCAGTAATGTTTATTATTAACTTAAGAACTATCTCAGAGAGAGAGAGAGAGAGTGCATTTTGTATCTTGTTCTGGACCTGTAAACAGCATCTCACTAGCACTAGCTTTGCTCTGTAAGTATGTTATTTAGAACATAGTTTCTCTTAGAGATAGATAGGAATATAGCAAGATTAGTTTGGATGCTTTCTAGATTTATTTGAGACTGTCCTATGTTATTTTAAAGTATTTCCTGTGACTGTGAACTCTGCTGGTAGTGTGTTGAGTTAATAAGTATTGTCTTGTGCTTTTATTATGTATTATTAAATATATTTAAACCTTTTAACTGTGGCTGTTCTGTGTAGAAATAATTAAACTATTAGAGTACTCGCACATGTATTTGGTGACACTGTATAGGCCACTTCTAAATAGTCTTAGCATTGGTCACACTTACTATTTGGATAACAGTAACATTGCACAGTTGAATTAGTCACTCTTTGGGAAGGGCCTTAAAGTAGCTGATAAGTAGGGTTTCTGGTGGCAGTAGCAGCTACCTTATGGTCTGGACAGAAGGGGGCATAGCTAGTAAATCTGTGCCAGCCTTCCCCAGGTGTGTGTTTGTTTATAGATCAAATTTCAAATTAATGTGTGTGTGTGTGTGTGTGTGTGTGTGTGTGTGTGTGTGTGTGTGTGTGTGTGTGTGTGTGTCAGCTACTTTGGAAGGGACACAAAACACTGGTTGGACGGAGAGAGTGCTGGGAGGATTTGGCTTGGAACCCTGGCTAAGGCCTCCACTCTATATATGTTCCAGTGGGGCATCTTACTGGGGATCTGGAGAGAGAGAGAGAGAGAGAGAAACAGCCCCAGACTGACTGTGATCTCTGTGTGCTCTTAAGGGAAATTGTACTTTAGTGTGTGTGTACTTGTCACCCTCCCAATGTGCATGTCCCTCACTGGTTTTAGTGGTGAGGATCGAGGCTCCTTGATTACTGGGCCAGGGCAGGGGTGTCACAAGACCTATGACAGAAGCTTTGATGAAAGTTACACTGAAACTTAAGTCCAAGTGAAGTGGAAGAGGTAAATGTCAATGGAAAGATAACATCTAAAACCAGCAAAAATAGGATCATCATACTATCTCAAGGAAGAAGATCTGAAGAAAATTCATAATATTATGCCGACAGATAGGTAATAGATGGATGGATGTATATTGAATGAATGAAATAATATATGAATGAATAAAATAAGTAAATAAAGTAATAACTGAATAAATATACAGTGATTATAACAAAGAAAATTCAGACTATAGTGGTAAAAAGCAGGCATAATTCCAACAGGGTGAAAAGCGGCTAAATGAATATGCAGCTATTCAGGATACATGGAAATCTCACTTTAAGACACTCATGGATATGTTCCTTTGTAATACAGCATGCTTTAAATAAGTCCATAAAAACCTGCAAGACAATTTCTTGCTTATCCTTCTACAATCAGAAAAACAATATTATGCATTAAGCAGATCAATAGCAATACAACTCCAGGAACAGAAGATCTAACTCCAGGTTTCAATAAAATTCATATAGTCTCCATGTAGAGCCTACAAGGAATGTATCCATGTACATGGCCATGGTTCCTCCTTGGCAGAGTGCCATACATATTTATTAGCACACTGCCGAGGGAAATCACAGTAACATGGATATTGAATCCATGTAAGCAACACTTAACAGGCAATGCCTTAATTGCGGACTGTCCAGACAAATGCTGGACAGCTAGTAAGCACATCACAATACCTTTTGACCAGTAAACCTGGACTGAAAGGTGTACAACAGATTTAACCTCATTAAATTGCAATTTAATGGGTAGGAGGGTTCTACATTTATGTGCTTGTTTGCATGATATGACACGCTGCTTAGCTATACTTAGCTTTGCTCACACATATAGGAGACATCCACTAGACATCGAAAAATAGAAAACAGATTTATTCACTTTTAATTAATGGCTATTTTTTTCTTTTTTTTTCCTGTGCTTGTTTGTGTGGTGTGGCGCATTGTGTAATTATACTTAGTGTTGCTCATAGATACAGTAGACATCTGCTAGACATCTAAAGATAGAAACCAGATGTATTCAGTTGTTGTAATTTTGTGTTGCTAAGCCATGTGTAAACATGAGCAAAAGCTGTGCTACATTTACAGGCATCTGTGTAGTATATGTGAAGGCATACAAATTCCTTTTTCTATCCCAGTGGCTAGATAGGTTGAGTCATGACCTCCAGTGTAGTAGGCCCTGAGTTCAAGTCCTGAGCAGTCATACTTTTTACATTTATTGCTGTAAAAATGTGTCAGGTGACTGAAAAATCTGTTTAGTTTAAATGAAAAAAAATGGCTACTTTTAGAAAAGCTGTGCGATGCTAAGCAGCATTTTTCCAGTTTGCTCATTACTAAACTTCACTTAAACATGATTTGTGCAAGTTTGCTCAATGTTAAGTGACACACCACTTTTTTGAAAGTTACAGTATGACGTGTAAAGGTGGGAATGCAACCTATATAAAGGCCAATACGTGGGAATTTCACATCATTCTTCAGAGTCTTACCTTGGTTGTGGATATATGGCTGCTGCTGTTGGTGAGGGAGTATGCTTTCATGCACAAAAGTGGGAAGTGCAGGAGTCCAGAGTTTTTGTTGGACTCCTGTTACGGCATTATAGAACCTGGCTGCTGCAGGGTGACTACCATGGTTCAGAGTGTAAGTCTGAGGCCTGGGATCATTTGGCCAGGGACTTGACCAGTGCTAGTGATATCCCCCACACTGGTAAGCAGTGTCATCACCACTATGATGACCTAAAGTGTAGGAGAAGGGGGACCTTGGACACCTGGGTCCAAGAGGCTAGGGCTGGGCATACCCCACAGATATGTAAGTATGTTTTCCAGTAATTTATAAATGTATAAGCTGACTCTGTCCAAAACTGGCATGCATAATGTTTTTCTTCTCTTACCATAGCTGCAGAAGAGAGGGTTCACAATGTCCAGTCCCATACAAGACACTTGGCCAGGATGAGGTGATTGTGTGTTAAGCAGGAAAATCATCAATGTAATAACTTAAAGTATAACTTAATAATACAATAAAGTAAGTGCAGATATTGCAGTCTTAATGGTCAGGTATGACATACCTGTGACATATGATATCTTTAATGTGTCACTGCCTACCTTGAAATGGTAATACAAGTTAAATCAAGTAAGCATGCAGTACTGTGTAGCATAGCTTCTAACCATCAGTTAATGCTAGCAACTACCCAGATTAAGAGTCACTGTTCTGGTCTGCTCATTGTCTGAAATATGCAGTAGGCTGCACTCATTAAATGAATAGGGTATATGGGATAGTTAACAGAAGTCATGGACAGCTACCCATGATCTACATGCCAGAGCTGAAGCAACATTAATCAATACACTTTACAGAGTGATGGTGTTCATAGGTTCATAGGTTGGTACTAGGCTTCCAGTCCTAGAGCCTATACAAGCCTAGCCATAACAATTCCCTGGCTATTTCTTCCCACAGTATTTACATCCCTGGACCCCTGTCTAGCAGGGCAACTGACATGATCCCCAGTGTGAATTTCCTATCTCCCATCCAATCATCAAGGTTCCTTTTGAAGAGGGCCAAAGAGGCATTTTGCTTGACATATATGGGCAGTCTATTCCATAGTCTGTGGAGTCTCTGAGTAAGGAACCTATCTCTCCAGCATGTATTGTTCATTGTGATGACAAGGTTTAGATTCCTGGAGTGTGTGTGTCTGAGGGATTGGGATTACTTTAAGTGTAGCATGTCCAACAGCTCTGGGTTTGACATGACCTTGTATGTTAAGTAGAGATCACCTCTGAGTAGACGATATTCGACAGAATATAGGTGGAATTTTTTTAGATGGTCAGCATAGGGCATCTGTTTTAGGGCTGTTATTCTTTTAGTGAGGTATTTCTGCGGCCTTTCCAGTTGTTGCAGATGTCTTGAGAGGTACATACCAATTGGGGCATTGTATTCTATAATGGGTCTAATGAGGGATGAGTACAGAGAGACAATGGGTTTGACATGGCCTTGTATGTTAGGAGAGATCGCCTCAGAGTAGACGATATGCGACAGAGTATAGCTGGAGTTTTTTTAGACGGTCAGCATAGGGCATCTAATTTAGGTTTGTGATTCTTTTAGTGCGGTATTCTGTGGCCTTTCCAGTTGTTGAAGATGTCTTGAGAGGTACATACCAAATGGGGTGTTGCATTCTATAATGGGTCTAATGAGGGATGAGTACAGTGGGACAATGACCTCCTTTTTTCTGGAAGAAAAGCCGTTAGTGATGAGGTGTGCCACATAGAAGGATTTCCTGCCTGTTGTTGTGATGTGGTTATTGAAGGTGAGACCACTGTCCACCTGTGTCCCTAAGTATCTTATCACACTTTTGGTGTTTAGTGTACTGTCACCTATGTGGTAATTCATGGGTACATGCTTTTTTCACAAAGGGGGATAACTATACATTTCTTGGCATTGAGCTTGAGCCCATGGCTCTGGCACCTAGCATCTGTTTCTGTAAGCCCATTTTGTAGAATATCCACATCATTTGGGGATTCAGTAATAGCTCCCAGTTTGCAGTCATCTGCAAATTTTGTTAACCAGAGTCCCTTAGTGTTGGTCTGTACTTCAGAGAAGTAGATGCCAAACAATCCAGGTCAAAGGACTGAACCCTGAGGTACTCCACTTGTCACTTGTCTGGAGCTGGATTGTAGTCAGCTACTTTTACAGCGTGGGTTCTGTCAGTAAGGCAGTTGCCAACCCATCGAGTGATGTAGGGCTTAATGCCCAGCTTAGTAAGTTTATCTATGATTCCAGAGTGGAGGGTGGTGTCAAAGGCCTTGGCAAGGTCCAGATAGGCTGTGTGGATCACCTTACCTTGTCCATAGCTCTGGAGACTGATTAAAAAAAGTCAATCAGGTTCAGGAGACAAGATCGGCCCTTCACAAACACAAACTGCATGGAGTCCACCAGTGTTTGAAGGTTACCAATGTCTTTATTTATAAGTTCCATGATAATACTTTCCATGGCCTTGCAGATCAAGCTCGTCAGACTGATGGGGCAATTGTTCCCAGGATCCAAGGTGGATCCCCCCTTGTGGAGTGGGATAACTGTAGCTGTGCACCACTCAGTGGGCATGAAGCCTGAGGTGAGGCTAAGATTAAACATGACACTTAGGTCAGGTGCCAGTTCATTTTGTAGTTCATGTAGTACACAGCCTAGGATGTCTTCTGGTCCCATGGATGCTGTATTCCTAGCTTTGGTGAGTAACTTTTTTACCTGTGTGGCCATTATTACTGGAATTTGGCAATCTTTCGGTATTGAGAAGGGCTCTTTAGGGGGTGAGAGGGGGGTGAAGTCTGCACTGAATCAATCTGCCAGGATATTGGCAATATCCTTGGGATCAGTATATTTAATGCTATTATGTTGTAGCTCAGAGCAGATCTGAGAATTGCCATTTAGATTCTTGGCATAGCTATAGAATGCCTTGTGGTTGTCTTTGGAATCTTTGGCAATTTTATTTTCGTAACTAGCTTTGGATGATTTTTTTGAGGGATCTCAGCTTCTTACTGAGGCTGGTAAGGGAGTATTTTCATCCTGGGATTCGCTTCTTTTCTGCAACAGTTTTTTTCCTTTTGTTGTAAAGTTTGTTTATGGCAAGTGACCACCAGATTTGCTTCCTTTTTTTGGAGAAGAGCGTCTTGGTTCTATTGGGGATGGCATGATTCATGCATGAGTGGATGTGCTCATTCAATGCCTTAGTGTAGGATTCAGCAGTGGAACTTTCAGTTCCCGTTTGCATGGGTGTCATGAAGTTTGTCACTTCTAACTTGAGTAGCATGAAGTTGGCTTTGGAGAAGTTTTTTTAAGGATGTTTCCTTACTAATGTTTTTAAATAAGTTTTCACTTTTCCTGTATTTACTACATGAGTGTTCTAATCAGACGCCAGTTAACTGTTACATGTAACTGAATAAAGAATGCTGCAACAAATGTCAGTGATAAATGTAGTGCAATACCTAGAGTAAGGTTCAAGCCTGTGTTTTGCTCATTGTGTCTGAAATAATGCTGTATATTCCACTCAGTCAATAAACATGGTATACGGGTAAGTTAACTGAAGTCCTGGGCAGCTATCCATGTGTCTAAATTTTAGATTTTAAGAAACATTATCAATAAAAGTTTAAAAGGAGATTGTGCTTTGATAAGTATTTTCTTCAAAAAAGTGTTCATTGTTCCTGTATTCACTGCATGTGTGTTCTAATCCAACACCGGTCAACTGTTACATATTAACTTATAAGTAATGCCACAACAAATGTCAGAAATAAATGTAGTGCAATACTCAGATTAAAGGCCAAGCTTCAGGTCTGATAATTTTTCCCAAAATATGCTGTAAATAGCACTCAATAAATGAACATCGTATGTGATTAGGTTAACAGATGTCTTACACAGCCATATATGTGTGTTACTGCCAGATGTCAAGCGATATAAAAGGAGATGGTGCTTTGATAGCTAATGTTTTCAAATAAACTTCTCATTATTCTTGTGGTCCCTCCTTTTGGTTTCAAGTCTGATACTACACACAGCTATACATGTGTGTAAATGTACGATTTCACACAAAATGTTGCAATAAAAGTCTTAAAGGAGATGGTGCTTTGAGAATTCATTATATTCAAATAAAGTGCACATTATTCCTGTAGTCACTGCTAGTGGGTTCTAATCCCATGGCAGCCAACTGAGAAATGACAAGCTGTCTAGTGTAATTAGTGTACAAAAACATACCTCTCAACTGTCATGATTTTTACATAATGTAATGACTACTGACCCATATGTCTGGTCCTTGATTTGCAGATATATGACATTACTTGGAATGAAATTTAATGGCAAATCTGTTATCAGAACACCCTGCTACTAATGTATGAGCACACTATTTAAAAATGTTCCCTGTAGTTGTACATTTCTACGAACATTTGGTAAGGCTTGGCCCATAATGTCCCATGCTAAGTTTGAGAGCTATGTATGTGCAACATCATTTGTACAATATTAGCAGTCATTGTTCTCACAACTGAAATCTGCCTTATGTAGAAGTATGTAGTAGTAACCTGTGTAGTTATATTATCTGAAAAGTTACTTATGTTTTTTTTTTTCTTTCTCACCCACCTCTTCTCTTCTTTAATTTATTAATTATATTTATTATTATGATTTGATATTAATATATTATTTGTAATTACCTGTTATGTTGGCCTTATGCATAATTTAATATTGCTTTGCTGTTAAAATGTACATGGTTCATTGTGTTGCTCCTAATTATGTTCTTTTCTATTTCTTTCCATTACTCATTATTATTTTCTATTATGCTATTAATTACATTTGTTTGGTTATGTTTATTTTTACCTTATGTTTATATTTAATTTCCTACAGCCCGACAAGGTAGGCCTGTTCCAAGTGATCAACCTACTTTGGCTCCACTGGCTGCGGCAACAGGGCCCAGCATGTCTGGGCTGCAGCCTGGTCATGCCCCCACTGCTGTCCCTCCACTACCTGCCATCTTGGGTAGTTCTGCATCACAGGCAGGGGGTTGCTCCCCTCTGGGAATGGAAGTGGAGGGATATTTATGTCACCCATGATGAATTGCCAGGCATGGTGCATGGGCTGCTGCACCAAACTGTTGGTGCATGCCTATGCCGGATGAAGAGCATGCTTTCCATCTTGGTGGGCCAGGCTCACCCCATGCGCTGGTATCAACCATTGCCTCCACAGGAGAAATTAAGGTACAGTGCTGACAGTCTCGTGGATGAGGAATTGAGTCACACTACTACGGTCTCTAACATCCATGAGACTGGGATAACATAACACCCTCCCCAACCAAGGTGTTCACCCCCCTCTTGTGTCACACACCAACTCTGTCTGCTGTCTAGTCTGTCTTGTCTGTCTGAAAAAGCTTCCTCACTTTCCCAACTTACCTCCCCCTCACAGAATTATGTACCTTTCCCAACATTCCATTCTCATCTTAAAAAACAAAAGAAAATGGGAACCTGTCCCAAAAAATATCATCCCATTCATAACTCTCCATTTCAAACACATGTCCACTGGACACACTTAATTTCGTCCAATTGGCTTGGCAATGTACTTATGTTGTCATCACCTCTCTCTCTGGGGGTAAAAGTCCAAATGCAGCTAAAAAAACTGTTAAAGTGCACAGCTGGTTCTGTACAAGAAATTGATAGCTATGGTTCTTTCCTAAACCCTTCCTGCACATACCTACCTACCTTTCACTATGTTTTCCCCCTGTTTGCTCCCCATTTCACTACTGTCCTATCTCACCATTTTTCATTTTGTTTTTTAAAGATTTTTTGAGCAATGCTGCATGATGCTTAGCTTTGCTAAACTAAGCTAAATGGTGCTATATTGTTATATGTATGTGAAATAATATTAATCAAGTGAAAAATACACCTGGACCCTGTTTAGACTCCCGAACCAGTGCATCAACTCACCAATCCACACAGCTGTTCATTAACACAGATGTTATAAGCAAAACATAATATTTGCCATTTTCCTATCATTAAGCATGGTTAAGAAATGCTACGCATCATGCCACATCCTACAAATTTGATTAAAGAGTAATAGAAAAATGGGAATGTAACTTGAACTCTAGTACAGGAATACATTATTATAAAGCCAGACACATAATAATGGATGTAAGTGAGGTGTCTAACGGCAGGTAACTGTGCATTTATATCTGCAACATTTAAAAATATACCTGTTGAAACATAAATGGAAAAAATAGGTGTTTTGCTGGGACTGTGGTGGAGAAATCTATCCCTATAAAGACATATACATAATAATGGATGTAAATGAGGAATGCAACAGCATGTAAGAGTGCAATAATATATTGGAAAATACACCTGTGGTAACAATGACTTAGTAGCTCAGTCTGGTAATTGCTTTGAAATCATTAATTTTTGGTCCACATGGTCCTGGGTTCATATCCAGTGGTGTCTAGCATTTAAAAACATGTATGTGTACATCACCATTATTAATTCTGATATGTATGACTTCCTCATCACCTATTTATCCACCCAAAGCAGCACAGATGGAATATCTGATGTTCAATGATGGAAGTCAAAGGCCTACAGATAGCAACACAGTTAACATATTCCCATTGCAACACTAGAAACTGAATGAAGTGTCAGGTTATGCATTATTATGCAATCACAGAGGATTTTGAAGTATGTAATTCAAATGAGTCCCAGTAATATTAGTCTGCAGCATGCAATGTTTTGCTACTGATATTACAGATTGTCACAGCTGCACAAGTAACATACACACATGGAGGCCGTGCTAGAAGAAAGGGTTGCCAGCACACATGCTCCAGATGACTACCATAACATATCACATGGCTTGGCAGTTGTCCAAATGCTTGACATAATGGTAAATGTACCCCCTACCTGGTTCTAGGACAGAACAACCATGCTGCCTTTTACTCTTAATGATACCTTTGGCCACCATACTTACCTTAAACACATACCTCAATTTCCTGTGGGATGGGTTCCTCAGTCAAGCTCTGGCTGTACACCAAGACTGCAATAGGTTACACCGTTACAAGTGTTGTTGTCCTCCACATTCTGCAGCATCTCTGACTAGGCTTATTGCCTGCAGCAGCAGCAGTAGCTGCAGCCTGTAGCACACACATGTGTATGTAATAAGTATCTACTACAAACATTGTCTCTGTGCCGATGTAGATCTTTATCCCAGTACTGTCTACAACAACATAAGAGAAAGGGTATTGATTCTACATCGGGGCCTTATATCTTGTTCAATAGTTGCATGGGATTGCCTGATTATACTTCAAATCATCTGTGTAGGTTGCAATTAGCATTCCTGGACCACAGATTGGTTCAGAGGCAATCACCTGCTAATGAGAACCATCTTAAAAAGGGAAACTCCTAACTAGGGGAACCATTGTGTGTGAGAATTACTTTCTGTGGTGAACTCATTGGCTCAAAACATTATATCATTCAACAGAAGAGTACTGTAATCCATCAGCTATGTAACCATTTTATTTAGAACATGATGCATATGTTTGAATATACCTTGGGGGAATGGGGATTACATCAGTAAGCATTTCTTAGAACTGTAAGATGACATGCCATTGATCTCGAGCTGTGTAACACCTACATAGGATGTAGACCACAGTAAGGGTATAATGCTGTCTGTTAGCTAGGGACATGTTTCCTGGATACTTCCTTTGCTAACAGTTGTAATACTACACAGCTATTTGTTTGGCATTGTATTTCATACATATGTTATGGAGGGGGGGTTTCCTGCTATGGGCCACACTACAAGTGGGCTCTTGTGCTGGGTGTGTGATCATATGTGAGTATGTGTCATGGCACAAACAGGAGTAGGTCACTGTTACCACTATCCTAGTTGGTTCCACACCCTTTGTATGTTTGGCACAATGTTGCATATGAGATGTGCAATCAAGAAAGGAATATTGATAGCCTTCCTTTATTGCTGTATCTGTACATACTGTACATTCATGTATGTGATCCTGATGTGTGTTCTCAATTTTTTGTATTTCAGGTGATAACATGCATGGGAGACACCTCCCACCTTTCAATGAGGCTGAAAACAACCTCATAATTGAGGCATTAAGACAACACTACCAAGTCCTGCTGTCCAGAGGGAGGGCAAATAGGCAAGAGCGACAAGCCTTGTGGTACAAATTGGTCCATAACATAAATGCTGTGAGTCACCAGAATAGCTCATATGAGCAGGTGTGACACTGCGCCACAGACATGATCCACTCGGCATGCAGAAGGGCAGAGGATATGGTGGAGACCGATAGGTCACTGATGGCAGGGCTGCAACAGATCAACCTCTGTCAGTCACTGAGGAATTCCTGGTGAACCTTGCAACACAGAACAGCTCCCAGGCTTCCATCACACCATATGTCATGGATGTGGGAGCCTCCATTTCCACCCAAGAGGAGCATCTAGGTATGCTTATTTTTATCAGTATTGGAATACTGTAGTACTTAGTGTGTCAGTGTGTACATAGTTGTACATGGGTGACAGGTGTTTTATTGGGTAGAGGAAAGGAGGTTAGCTGCAGTTTATGCTCAAGCAGAGACTGTGACCCACAAACCTGTTAACATAGTAGCTACTGTAAATGGGTGATATTTGGATGTAATACCAATGTTATACTGTAATGTGTGGTACTGTTTACATTACCTCTCCCTCATATGTTTTTCAGGACTGTCAGGAACAGAAAGAGGCCATGCTCCTGCTACTGGAAAATATAAAACATTTTTTCAGAGATGTATATTTACTTCACGTTATTAGCTAAACTGTCATACCAGGCCTGCTGGCTAGATTGAAGTACTGTCTGCATGACTGACAAATGTACAGATATGTTCTGACAGAACACACTTTAGAGTCATAGCTATGCCTTGTAGGTGTGATCACAGTGATTGATTTCACAGTATCATCAAGATTTTTCAGATGGGCATACCAGTAATCTGTACAGAGTTCTGCAGAATGTCAACTGTGTACATAATTTATGTTTTGCTCAAAGTCTAGTTTAAAGATCTGTTATTTTTTAATAATTACAAAATTGGGTTAGAAAATAATATTCTCATGTCCTACAATATCAGATTGTGAGTTATAGAAGACTATAATACTGACAGTAGTGTACAAAGCTTAACATATATTGCAACATAGTACTGCAGAGCATAGTAGTGCAGATATTAATGTGATGCTTTTCCCTTTATATCACAGGTGACATGAGGTTGGTCTTTGTCCCTTTCACAACCTGATGTCAGGGTCTTCAGATTCTGATGATGATGGTGACCAAAGTGAGGCACAACTGGGGGTTGCAGGGGCTGAATCTGTCACAGAGGTTTACATCCCTCATCTGTCCTCATTATCACAGTACACAGTCAGTATGCCTATGCATACTCACTCCCCTGAGGCCACAGATATTGGACAGTCAGAGAGTGGGGTCATTGAACAGGGAAATGTGGCTACTGTGGCAGCAGTGAGTGTTGACACTGGCCATAGCAAAATTTGTGGCGAGATTCTACACAGGTGGATTGATAGGGGGTGCTCGTAGGAGGCCTGCAGTCTCTCCTCCACCTGTTGCAGGTGTGTCATCACATGTCACTCAGCATATGTTTAAAGCCATCATGGAGGCACAGGCACATTCCAAAAGGTACTCCAGATGAATGCTTAGGTTTATGAATGCAGCACAGTCTGACATCTGTGATTGCCTCCACCGTGTTGCTGATACCCTGGATCGGTTGACTTACACAGTGGAAAGACATTGGTCTGAGACAGATTGCACACTATTTTTCTTGGAAAACACATTGTATTTGATGGAACATTTGGTTAGAGTAAAGCATTGGACTCGTGGACATAGGTCAGCAGCTACATCTGCTGACAGTCCACGTGGCCGTGCACAGTTATGATCCCATAGTGGCAGTACATCCAATGCTCCAGAGGGGAGTGTGATGCCTACATCAAGATGTGGCAGGGTATGGGCTCCTGGTCCTGCATGTTCCCATGGAGGACACAGTCCTGGCTGACAGCAGTCACCCCCAGGTAGTAGCCCAACATCTGAACTTGAACATGGAGGTGCCGGTGCAACTTCTGGCAGAGCCAATTCTCATGTTTGGGGACAGAGATAATGAATTGTCAGCTCTACCATGCACGGCTCACAGCTTTCCAACATAGAGACATGTAGGCAAGCACTGAGCATGGCTGTATTCATGCAGAAACTCAGAAGCCACTGTCAAATTCAGGTCACCTACAGACACACACATGCCACATTTACATGGCCCATCTTGCCTGTTTCTCTTTCTGACTTACACCAACATGCTTGCCAACATATAGTTCAGCCTAGGCCTCCTGCACCCCCATACAACACCCTGTTTAAGTGATGATACATGTGCCACATCCCTGTCATCCTTCTCATTGATGCAGGGAAATGAAGCTACGTGTCTGATGCAGAGGGTGACTATCTAAAGTAATATGTATTTGCTTCATCTATTGTTGACTTTGATAAGCTACTTGTACTTATTAGTTACAGCTATTGTACTCTGCCATTTGCAATGAGTAAGCCACATTATTTTGCGTGTGTTACATTGAATGCTGTTGTAATGGCTGTGTAGTCACACAATGAAAGGTTTCACATAGAAATGTTCAGTTTTCACTTTCAGGATTGTGTAGGACACACCTCTGGGTGTGCATCTACAATAAATCCATCAACATCAGAGAACAGGATGGAATGACAGCACAGAAGAAAAATATCATTAGAAAGGTAAAACAGCATAGGTGCATGGCTCCATAGGCTCATATGTGTACAACAACCTAACAAAAACAAAGACTTCTTTCAGCCTAGCCATGCATACCTGAACTCTGACAAGATCAGATACCCCTGATAAATGTAAGCAAGGTTTTGCGAGCTGAGACATGTCCAAGCCAGGACGTGGGAGATGAACCACCTATGCTTTCCCTGTGTCCATTAGAGACATTTGTCCTAAATCAGTTATCATTGTCATATTCCCCATCCTATTGTGTAACTTGCACATGATTTGCGGTAGGGCGGAACTTTGCTTCACATGGATGGGGAGACTGTTACATATTGGGTGTAGTCTCTTGGGCTACATTCCTGTCTCTCCAGCATGTCCTGTTTATGCTACAGTCAATGTGTATGTGTGTAGGACAGATAATTCTAGTGTTATTCCTTTCCTGGATATGCAGGAGGTACACAGTGGGGTGTGACACCTCCCTGCATGGCAGGCCTACACCTCCCATCCAAAGCATGTAGGAATATAGGAATCAGAATACACAATTACACCCCTGACACAGTCTGCATAGGACATGTTATGTACACTGTGTATTGGTTTATTGTGGAACCTCTGTGGTTGTTACAGTTGACAGATATGCCTTGTTATTTACATACCAAAGGTGGCATGGCACTCAATGATAGGCGTGATGAATGGTGAATACAGTAGAACAATGACTTTCTCGGAATTACATGCCACACCTTTGTTTATAGGTTGTGCAGCATAGAATGAATCCCCAAATATTGCCAACTCATGACAGTCAGAGGCTAGATCACTATCTATGTGTCCGTAAGTCCCTGACTACTGGGTCAACTGTTGGAGGTGTGTGGTCAATGCAATAGTTACCAGGAGTGGATGACTTCTCAAGTGATAGTATTGTGCATTCCTTGGCATTTAGTGTTACTACATGGCTCTGACAACAACTGAATTTCTGTGTCAGCCCATCCTGGATAACTGCTGAGTCAGTGTGGGATTCAATGACAGCTCCTAATTTGCAATCATTTGCCTCAGTCAGAGGCCAATGGCAGTGGCCATGACTGCAGAGAAGCAAATGCCTAGCAGGAGCAGTCCCAGGAATGATTTGTGAGGGAGTCCACTGGTGACTGGCCTCTTTGTAGCAGTGGACTCACCAATGCTATTGTTCTGGATAATGTGTGTCACCCACTTGATTATCCAATAGTTGACATACTAGTTGTAACTAACCTTTACAGCTTGTCAACAATGTCTGGTGGCCTAATAGTGACAAATGCCTTGTCAGGCCATGGTAAGTGGATTGAATAATTTCCCCTTCATCCATTGATTTGTTTACCACTCAGTGAGGTCCACCAGGTGGGGTACGCATGATCTGCCCTTGACAAAAACAAACAAGGTGTGGTCCAGTGTCTGTAGGTGTACTGAATCTTTAATGATCATTTCCATGATAATTATTTTCATGACTACTGGGACTTCTGGTTGTCTGTGTGCAACTCGGTATTGCAGTTATTTCGATTATGGTTTCCAAGACAATTGTCACCCAAGGTATCTGAGTCTGTACAGGACACAGGAAAACACTGGAGGGGAAACTAATACATACACCATGCAAAAGTAAGTATAGAGTATTTATACAGTTGATCTGCAGTTAGACACTAATCAAGCAGTGCATACTGTAAACAAACAATTACCTTGTGAAGAATGCTGAAGAGAGAGGAGTGCCCTGAATTGCTGGTGCCTGGCTACTACTACTACTACTACTACTACTGCTGATCTCACCAAAGCCACACTCTGCTGAAATACAAAGCTCCTATACTTTTACTCTCACCAGAAGCCAAACATGAGCACCAAGCTCAACATGAGAAGCAGGGCAAAGCCTGTTTGTTGATCCACACAGTTGTCCCACATAATGCAAGGCTCTGTATCATTTTCCAGCTAGATGCCCTGATTAGCAACCAGAGCAATAATTGACTTTTGCATGTACTATGCCTTGTGTTCTGAGCCTCGTAGGATTTGACTAGAGTACTGACCTCATGCTGAGTAGGAGCACAGCTGATGTGTCACAATACAATGTTCAATGTCAGGTGATATAGATGTATGTGGTTGATCTTGCAAGCTCCATAGTGGCAGTGATCCATGTTAGCTGCGAATTTCACAGCAATTCATGCAGCCTGCCATTCAACAGTATAATGGTGGATGCCTGTGTGATATGGATGTGAGTCCTACTGCAGAGGAGTAGCAACCTTTGGCCAATGTGTTTCTCCCTCCCACATGTCCTAGGTATGTCAAACTGTACCTTTATATTACCAGAACACAATTCTGTGTTCCTACATCATTTTATATAACATCCAGTTGCTGTCTGCTTGCTTGACAGCCATCGTAGACTTGCAAGGCCAAAGTAATGACTACAAAGTTGAATAAGTTTTCTATGCATATATGGATGTCCACATCTTCACCACAAAGAGTGCCTACAGACAGCGTGTTTGAGGCTCTCAACCACAAGGGTGTAGCAACATGACCCTAACTTTGCTGGAGTTGTACATTGTCACATTTGTAGGTATGCTTTTGCAACTGTGCCTAATAACACTATCATGGTTAATGCAAGTGCCACATGCCTGGCAAAACATTGTACTCAATCTGCCATGTTATGTCATACTATCTGGTATTGTTTTACTTTAGGATGAAAACATAAATGTGATAACATGTTAAATGTAAGCATCTGTCAGGTTACTGCCTAACTATAGCCTGTTGTGACATATACACAAGCATCTATTGCTAATAGCATTATCACTGGCTGCTGACAAGATGTGGAAAGCATTCCCAACCATCTACGTCTACTCCACACAAACACGATGTGTGAGAAATGTGACTATATTAAAAACTTGCATCCATGCTCTCTCACACATCAGTCAGTACATATGATAATGAGCGAGTTGCCAACATGTACACACCATCTTCTACCCCATGCAAACCCACATCACACATGTCTACATGTGTGGAGGTCCTTAGCAGACACATAAGTAAACACCAGATACCTCAGAAACCCAAACACAAGCTTGCTACACATAATCATACCTCTGAAGAACACAGTACATATAATAGCAAACATACCACAGTCTCACGAGTCAAACACCTAAGGCAAAACACAAAATCAAACATATTACTCATAGGTGATTACATCATGAGACACATTGATGTGCCTCTCACCAGGCTACATAAAGGAAAGGTCACGGTCCGCTTTCTGTGAGGTGCCAGGATACACCATATCACACATTTACTCAAGTCTGTCAACATCAAGTACTGTTATGACTACATCATAAGTCCTGTTGGTGTGTACGACTTGAGACATACCTCTCTGGACTATATGCAGTAACATGACTGAGCTGACAGACTATGTGTCTCAGGCAGGTATGCCCTTGGCCTTGAGCTGTATTTTATCACCACCTAAGATGATGACTCAGTACAGCTGGAAAATGATTGACCTCAATAATTGCCGGTATGTGATGTCATAGTAAGGGGATCCAGTATCTGTCAGCCTGGGATGACCTGCTTAAAAGACCTCAATGCTTTGCCAGAGATGGTCTTCATCTGTCACCCCTGGGATTTGGCTATTGGCCAAGGCTGTTACCACCCCCATAGTGCGTCTTTTAGGTGGTGTCTCAAGGAAAACATTTCCAGTGTGACAATACCATCTACAAACAACAATACAGTTATGAAGCTAATGCTAGGAATGTCACCACTAAACTCCACTCACTGGAAGCTGTCCCCACCTTGGAAGATGCAGACATTTGTGCAGTCACAGACACCTGGTCAAGGCTGTGGAGAACACCAAAGCCATACCAAGCTACACCTCCTTCCACACATTCAGACTTCAAAGTTAAACCATGCAAATTAATGGAGGTGATGTATACATATTCATTAAGGATAGACACACATCCAGATTAATCAGACAGTATGATTCCCTGGAGAAACTGCAGGTGCTATTGACTGCTTGTAGGATACCTAATCAAGCTATTGTCAGCTACAGGAGTAACTCCATGAATCAGGATATCCACTGTGCTTATATAGATCTACTTGAATCTATCAAGATACATCAAAACAAAATAGTTTTGGTTGACTTTAACTAACCACCAAATGGGTAGATTACTCATGTTTAAACTCACTTTCCAGGTGGTTAGTTGACTTACTTAACTAAAATGCCCTGTACTAGTGGGTTGACATCAACACAAGGGGAGCCAACATACTGGATCAATTGCTTACCAATATGGGTAACCACTGTAGAACCTCCATTGTCAGGTCCTCCCTGGTAAGATTTGATCACAAATTGGTCTCATTCAAAGTAATTATCACACCTGACACCCCTTTTACAGCAGATAAAGTAAAAAATGTTCAGCAATGCAGAATATAACCTCCTATATAATGGTATAAATAGCTTGACTGCGCCACTCCCCTCAGATGGAACAGGTAACTATGCCAAGCTCTATACCAATGCTTTATACAAGAAAGTGTACAACACTGACTCGCCTGCACCTGACAGGAGAAAAGCAAGTTCCTCATGGCCCAGTAAACCTGCCTGGTGGACAACTGCCATTAGCAGGCTTTACAATAAGAGGTAGACATTTGGTGTCTCATATTGGGGGGGGGGGCTCTAAAATGGAAGCACTCCCTCCTCAGCTTAAACAAGCAAATAAGTGTTACTGTGAAGTACTGCAAAACAAAGTATGGCACAAAATGATCTTCCTCCACAAAGGACAACCATAAGGCATTGTGTAGTTATATGTGTAATGTAAAAGGAAAGGCCCACATTGTTTCCAGACTCTGACTTAATGATACAAAATATAATGAACCTGTAGACATAGCTAACCTGTTGGCCAACAGGTTCAGTGACAACTGCACTCCCCTGCCCCCACCACACATACTGCATGACATCCCTACAACCTGTCCCGTACCTTGTATCTCTAAAGAGGAGGTAGTAAATGGCCTCTCTAAGGTGACAAAAACAGCATGTATTGTCCCTGCTAACATCCCAGGCTTTGTCTTACATGGTGTCCAACATTGATTACTAACACTATTGGAAACTCTTTGCAATCATAGTGCAACCACTGACTGCATCCCAGCTGACATAAAATTGGCCACTGTTATCCACTTGCACAGAAGTGGTGCATCCACTGACCATGGGAGCTATAGACCTATTAGCCTGACTAGCCATATCTGTAAGGCCTTGGGGCAAATCATCATGGATCTTATCACAAAGATATAGGTAATATAAAAGCACTTGACCCTACACTTTTTGGATCTGTGAAAGGGAGATCATGCCTGTTAAACCTGGTGGGCATCTATGAGGCAGTCACCAATGACCTGGATGAGGGGGCATCTGTGCATACAACCACCTGGACTTAGCCAAGCCATTTGACATTATCCCCACTCAGGCATCATTGACAAACTCACTCAGATAGACATCAATGGTAATATCATTAGAATAGTCACTAACCAGTTCACTGATCGCACTCATATTGTCAGAATAGGGATATCCATCTCCAATTGCAGAGTTGAAACCAGTGGTGTTTCACAGGGCTTAGTCCTGGGTTGTATAATGTTTGGAATCCATTTTATCTAACATGCAAACACAAAGTGAATGTCTGTGGCTGGCAAGCTTTGCTGATGCCTGCAAACTGAGAGCATTTATAGACTCTCCAAATTATGTCAACATCCTACAAGAGGGTCATACATGACCAAATGAGTGTTACTACACAATCATGGCCTTAAAATCCATGCAAATATATGTAGAATCATTACTTTTTGTACCAGCAATGTTCCTGCTAAGTCGCATATCAATGCAACACCTTAAGTACATACTCAGGGGTGAGAGACCTGGGCACACAGACCTGGACAAACAGGTTTATTTATTTATTTATTTATTTATTTTATTTTACATTTGTTGACCGGGATGGTCCGACTGGATACATATCCATTTTCAGCGGAATCCCGGGGAGAAAAGCTCCAAACACATAACAATTTACAAATTTTAGGTAGATAGCATTAAGTAACAGTGAATACAGAAAGAAAAAGTAGATATCTCTGCAATGGTAAGAAGGGTATTATACCTTGCTCATGTCATAAATGAGGGCACTGTCACCCGAATAAGAAGTAGTTACAACCTGCTTGTACTATTCACTCATCAGGCCAATATTTGAGTGCAATGGCCATTTTGTTATGTACGGTTCCAATTGCCAGTGGTAATTGCAGAGACCACAAAAGTTCCTTACAAGGGAAATTCAAGTCTTCAGCATCTGGCCTATGGGGATCATCTGAAATCACTGTCACTTTAGTCTGTGTCATACAGCCTACTCAGAGGTGATCTCTGCCTTGCATACATGGTAATCTGTGACCATGGTTTATTGGAAATGCTGCAAATAGGTTCATAGGTTCGTAGGTAGGTACTAGGCTATTGGCCCTAGGGCCTAAATAAGGCTAGTTAAACGGTACCCTGGCTTTTGCCACCCAAGAACATTATTTTCCTGTGCCCCTGTCAAGCAGAGCCACAGAAGTGATCCCCGGGGTGAATTTCCTATCTCCCATCTAATCATCAAGATTTTTCTTGAAGAGTGCTATTGAGGAGGTTTGTTTGATATAGATAAGTAGTTTGTTCCAGAGTATGGGAAGTCTCTGAGACAGGAATCTGTCCCTCCAACATGTTCTGTTTATTGTGGTGACAAGGTTTAGATCCCTAGAGAGTGTAGCTCGGAGGGATTGGGATTTCTTTACATGGAGCATGTCCAACAGCTTTGGGTTTGACATAGCTTTGTATGTTAGGCAGAGATCGCCTCTAAGTAGGTGATATGTGACAGAGTAAAGCTGGAGTTTTTTGAGACAGTCTGCGTAGGGCATCTGTTTGAGGCTGGTAATCCTCCTTGTGGGTATTTCTGTGGCCTTTCCAGTTGTTGTAGATGTCTTGTGAGGTACGTACCAAAAGGGACGTTGTACTCTATAATGGGTCTAATGAGTGATGAATAGAGGGGAACAATGACCTCTTTTTTCCTGGATGAGAAACCTTTTGTGATGAGGTGTGCCACGTAGAAGGATTTCCTGACTACACTGGGGATGTGATTATCAAAGGAGAGACTAGTGTCCACCTGTGTCCCAAGGTCTCTTATCACACTTTCAGTGTTAAGTAGACTACCGCGTATGTGGTAATTCATGGGTACAGAGTTTTTACCAAAAGGCATGACAATGAACATTTTGGCATTGAGCTTGAGGCCATGGCTTTGACACCAGGCATCTGTCTCAGTGAGGCCCTTTTGTAGGATATCCACATTGTTAGGAGATTTGATTATGGCTCCTAGTTTGTAGTCATCTGAGAACTTTGTTAGCCAAAGACCTTCTGTGTTAGCCTGCACTTCAGAGAAGTAGATACCAAACAGGAGAGGACCTAGGACTGAACACTGTGATACTCCACTTGTCACTGGTCTGAATTTGGATTTTAGAGTCTGCTACTTTCACAGTGTGGGTTTAGTCATGAGCCAGTTGGCAACCCATCTTCTGACATAGGGATTTATACTGAGTTTAGTGAGTTTGTCTATAATTCCAGAGTGGGGGATGATCTTGAAAGCCTTGGCGAGATCTAGATAGGCTGTGTGTACCACCTTACCCTCATCTACAGCTTTGGTGACCGCTTCAAAGAAGTCTATCAGGTTTAGGAGACATGATCTGCCTTTTACAAACCTGAAATGGGTAGGGTCCAGAGTTTGGAGATTACCAATGTCATTGATTATAAGTTTCATGATGATACGCTCCATAGCCTTGCAGACCAGGCTCATCAGGCTAATGGGGTGGTAGTTCCCAGGGTCCGTGGTGGCTCCCCCTTTGTGGAGTGGGATAACCATTGCTGTGCGCCATTCAGTGGGCACAAAGCCTGAGGTGAGGCTATGACTAAACATGGTACTTAGGTGGGGTGCCAGTTCGTTCTGTAGTTCATGTCGAACGCAGCCTAGGATGTTGTCAGGTCCCATGAATGCTGTGTTCTTGGTTTTGGAGAGTGTGTTTTTAACTTCTGAAGCCGTGATTACAGGTACTTTGCATTCTTCCGGTATATAGATAGGCCCTTTAGGGGATGAGAGAGGGGTAAAGTTAGCACTGAACCTATCTGCCAGGATGTTGGCAATATCAGTTGGTTCTGTATATTTAGTGCCATTGTGCTGTAACTCAGAGCAGATCTGAGAGTTGCCACTGAGATTCTTGACATAGCTATAGAATGCTTTGTGATTGGCATTAGAATCAGTGGTGATTTTGTTTTTGTAACTAGCTTTGGAGGATTATATGAGGGATCTCAGCTTCTTACTGAGGCTGATCTTGGAGTTTCTCCAATCATGGGATTTTACTCTTTTTTGCAGCAATTTCTTTCTTCTGTTTTAGAGTTTGTTTATAGCAGGGGACCACCAGATTGGCTTCCTTTTTTTGGAGGATAGCATCTTGGTTCTGTTAGGGATTGCACGATCCATGCACTCGTGTAAGTGCTTATAAAGTGCAATTGTATAGGATTCAGCAGTCGTATCTCTATTGTCCGTCAACATGGGTGTCGTGAAGTTTGCCACTTCTGTATTAAGAAGCGTGAAGTTGGCTTTGGAGAAATTTTTACGGTGGTTTCCCTAGTGGGGAATGGGGCTGTGATGTGGATGTCTAGGGTGATTTGCTTGTGGTCGGATCTGACCAATGAGGAATTGACCTCTGGTGTGGAACACTGGTTGCCCATGTTGGTAATGACCAGGTCTAGGATATTGCTGCCCCTGGTGGGGGTGTGGATAAGTTGATCCAAGGCATTAGATTTTATGAATTCCAGAAAACGTTGAGCACAAGAGTTGGTACATCAGTAGTTTTCCCAGTTAATGGTGGGGTAGTTGAAATCACCCATTATTAGGGTGTTAGTTTGTACCCTAATATTTTCCAGTGATTCAAGAAATGAGGAGTGGGAATCCTGGGGCATGGTGGGGGATCTGTAGCAAGTTACAATTCGCATTGCGGTCTTGCCCAGAGTTAGTTGTACTTGGATAATCTCAGATGCATTATGCTGAGCAACTAGCCTAGAGGTGTGGATATCCTTAATGAATATGGAAACGCCTCCGCCTTTAGTGCTTCAGTCCAAGTTAGTTGGCCGAAAGATGCGGTATGAATTATAGCCTGGTAATGCAGGGGTGCTCTCTGGAGCCTTGAACCAGGTCTCTGTCACTGCACAGATGTCAATGTTCTCCATTTTAAGGAGTGCCTCTAGTGAGTGCATTTTGAGGTTTAGACTTCTAGCATTGAGTAGCATTACCCTCAGATTTTGCTTGCTTGTACCTGTTACAGTGGTGAATTTGTCATTTGAATCTTGCCTAAAAAAGGCACTATAGGGGTGACAAGAGCCTTAGCCAGTATCCGGTATCCCAAGGGTGACAGGTGCAGCCAATCTCTGGCAAAGCATTGTGGTTTCTCCATCATGTCATCCCAGGGTGACAGATACTGGATCCCCTTAGAATGACACCAGAAGCTTAGCCAATTGTTGAATTCAATTATTTTGTCCTTCTACTGTGGTATCATTCTGGGTGATTGCAGGATGCTACTCAGGGCTAGGGTCATACCTGTCTGGGCTACAAGATCAGAAAGCTCCTCCATGTCTCTTTTCATGTAGTCCAGGGAGGTACGTCTCAGGTCATTCACACCAACATGGACAATGACAGAATCATATTTGTACTTGCTGTGGAGTGACCTGAGTGCATGCGTTATGTGGTGGATCCTGGCACCTGACAGGCAGCTGACAGTGACTTTCACCTTGTTTAGCCTGGTGAGTGGAACATCAGTGTGCCTGACTATAGAGTCACCTATGACTAGAGTGTTAGGTACGTTGCTATGCATTATGGACTGTTGTTGAGTGGCACACTGAGTTTTTGGGCTATGTGTCATTTGGGTTGTGTTGGGGGGTGGAGGCTGCTTGCGTTTCTGCTTTGGAGGCCCCTGTTGCTTGGGTAGATTTTTTTTAGAGCTTCCGCAAATGTAGGTGTGTGTTTTGTGTTTCTATGGGTGTGTTTTGGTGGTGTAGGTTTTGAGAGACTATGTGATGAGTGTGGTGTGGTGCAAGTGTTCACCTTCTCCTCTTGACTGTCTAGTCCAGTCTTGGGTGAAGAGAGCTTTGCTTCCAGTTTGGTTATATAGGTGCACCTCTCACAGGTTGTAGTATTGGGTGGTAGGAAGAGAGGGTTGTCTGTGTACATGAGACAATTTCTGCATTGCCCCAAGATGCCCAGATTCATCAGGTAGATAGGAGAAAACACCGGGAGCTGACCCTTAGACATGCCTGGATAGATGCTTATTTAATAAGTACTAAAAACTGTTTTCCTCTAGACAAGTGAGGAAAGTTGAGTGCTGTAGTAATTCTTAGCTTATTTAGTGCTTACAATGAGTTCTGAACAAGTGATGAGCTCAAAGAAACAGATTTGAGTGCTGAAACTAGAAAACTGGCTAGTTCTAAGAAACAAAACTAAGCTAGAAGGATTCCCTCCAACACAGAAAGGCGTGGGGGCTCAGAAGCTTACAAACAGTCCTGGATACAGCAAATCTGTATCTGGACTAGACAACTTATAGGAAAGGCAGGAAACAAGCTTAGAAAAAAAAAATAAATAAATATATATATATATATATATATATATATATATATATATATTTTTTTTTTTTTTTTTTTGTAAAGTGGAAAGGGGAAAGGAGGAGCAGAAGCTAACTGGCTTGGTCTTTTCAAATGTTCTCCCTAGAATAGGTAGAATGAGATAATGACACTAGACTGGAAGGAGTGTCCCAGATCAGATTTACAGTAGGGTGGGCAACTGCAAAGCCACCAAGTATAAAAACAGGACACTAAGAGGGAGTGAGGGTGGGAAACAAAAATCAGAACAAACAAACCCAACCAGATGCTTAACAATTGTAGAAAATTCTACTTAATACCTCACACACAGTGAGTAAAATAAAAGTGCTATAAATATCTCAGAAATAAGCACAAAACAGGATACTTAATGCTATATATCTCAGATTTGTTAACTCAGAGCCCTTCCTCAGACTTGCTCCAATTAGCTCAGTGTGAAATGGCAGAAACAGTCACAAGTTAACTTCTAAGTAACAAAGTTGAAACCTGAAACAACTTTAAAAAAAGCTTGAAAGAACCAATGAGGTGCTTATTCCAAGGCATAGTCCAGGCAACCCCAGTCAGCCAATGACCAAAAGCAATTCACTCTCACTGAATACTATACTGGCCTTGGCTAAGCTATGATGACCTGGGACATGTGCTCAGTAACAAACAACTAGGCCAAAAACACAAGCCTGAGTATGGACAATGCTGCACTACCAACACTACTTAAGTCGAAATAACTGCAGAAATGTTTAAACAGATAAAGGATTAAGGAGACTCTAGAAAATGCTTTTAAAAGCAAACTAGTTATATGATACACTCCTAGCAGAAAATCAGAACAAACAAACCCAACCAGATGCTTAACAGTTGTAGAAAATTCTACTTAATACCTCACACACAGTGAGTAAAATAAAAGTGCTATAAATAACTCAGAAATAAGCAAAAAAACAGGATACTTAATGTTATATATCTCAGATTCGTTAGCTCAGAGCCCTTCCTCCGCTTCCTCCGATTAGCTCAGTGTGAAATGGCTCACTGTAAGGACCTTAAACTGGTAAGTGACATCAGGAAAACATGCTGTAGAGAGAGATTTGTCTACCAGATTTTAAAAAAAACATTGTAACAGGCTCCCACTTAATGTCAAACAGTGCACTTCATTGGCCTTCTTCAGATGCAATCTGTATGATTCGATCGGTGACCATAATTTCACCATGGGGGTTCTGCCTGTGTCTCCCTTGGACAGGGTCAATAGGTGCTGATTGTGGAAATAAGCGTAAAAACTTGGCTAGGATAGTAAGGGCCATAGGGACATTAGCATAGTTAATGCCAATGATCCCATGATCCTATAGGCTGATGTAAAATGTTCGTACTAACATCCACACACACACCAATTTGGCTACTGTGAGAATAGTACCACTACTAATTAATGTTTATAGAACACTGCATAGCACACACATTCCCCAAGTTGGCTACAATGAGATTAAAATCCCTACCTGCCTAATATTACACACTACAGATCACAGTATAATGCACACTCCACAGTTGAAGTCTGACATTAGCATCTCTTTCGGTACTCTTATGTTAGATGAAATCAGCAGGCATCGTGGAGGATAGGAATTTGGAGGCCTGTGTCACATGCTACACCAAAAATAGTGCAAAACCCTGCCTATTTTTATGTCAGTGGGATAATCATATTTGTTTTATAGGGAATTGCAGATACACACACAGCAAATGGGCTGGAGTGAAATTAGAATTCCTACACATTTAGTCTTACACACTACAGATCACAGTATTTTAATTCACATGCCACAGCTTAAGTCTCACATTCAGATGGCTGTTGATAGTCTTATGGTACATGAAATCAGCAGGCCTTGTGTACGACAGGGGTTTGGAAACTGCATCAGCTGCAAGGGCCAAAAAGTGCATATCCATTGCAATTTGGAAATCAGTGGAGGATTCACACTTGTTTTGTAAGGAGATGCACAAACAAACACACCAAGTGGGCTGTAGTCAGAGTAGAATCGCTACCTATCTAATCTTATACACTACAAAGCATAGAACTTAACACACACACCACAGCTTAAAGCTGACATTACAATGGCTGTTGGTAGTCTTATGGTAGATGACATCAGCAGGCCTTGTGGAACACAGGGGTTTGGAGATCTGCATCAATGGCAAAAGAGTATATAAATTGCAATTTGGAAATCATTGGGGAATTGACACTTGTTTTGTACGGAGATGCAGATACACACACAAATACACCAAGTGGGATGGAGTGAGAGCAGAACCCATATCTATCTAGTCTTACACACTACAGAACACAGTACTTAATGCATGCTCCATGGCTCAAGTCTGCTTTGTAAGTGACAGCAGGTGAACTACTTGTAGAGGACATAAACCAGGCTTATACTGAACAGTGTGTGTGGCCTGCAGAGTGATAATGATTCTTATTGTCACCTGCATCTTGTAGCCTAGCAGTGAGACAACTGTTTTTTTCTCCTAGCTATGTGGCAACAGTAGCCATTTTGGCCATATGTGTCTGTTTGCATTTGGATGGTCAAGCCTGTGGCCAAAAACAATTTGTCCTGTCAATGCATGAGTACAAAATATTATACATTACACAACTTGTTCACTTGTTGGTGTATGTGTGGTGACATCCAGCAGACACAGAGGGGTGTAAGTAACTGCATTATGTACTGTTGAACCCTTACTTTTGGTCCTTTGACCAACATTATGTATGTGTCATAGTGCAACTTTAATCACCACAATCTGGGTATGTAGGGCAATACAGACATAAACACACACACACACACACACACACACACACACACACACACACACACACACACACACACGTCTGCCTGGGATGACATGATCGACAGACCACAATGCTTTGCCAGAGATGGCCTGAACCTGTCACCCTTGGGATTCTGGATACTGGCTAAGGCTCTTGCCAACCCTATAGTGCCTTTTTTAGGCAAGATTCAAATAACAAATTCACCACTGTAACAAGTACAAGCAAGCCAAATCTGAGGGTAATGCTACTCAATGCTAGAAGTCTAAATCTCAAAATGCATTCACTTGAGGCACTCCTTAAAATGGAGAACATCGGCATCTGTGCAGTGACAGAAACTTGGTTCAAGGCTCCAGAGAGCACCCCTGCATTACCAGGCTATAATTCATATCACACCCTTCGTCACCTAACCTGGACTGAAACGCTAAAGGTGGTGGCATGTCCATATTCATTAATACAGTTTAAACATAAACACATATTGTGGATATATTTTATTATTTATTTTTTCTTTATATTAGTGAAGTATTTTTGTAGGAAGTATGATGGATATCTGTAATTGTGTGGTATCTTTTTAAATAGTTAATTAAGTTTAGTTAATTGATACATTGTTCTTTTTAAAAAGTGGTTTAATTGATTCGCACGTGTTTGTCTGAAGAAGGCAGGGTAAGAAACTTGCCGGAAGCGCTTACTGAAATAAATTCGCCTTTTGGAGATTTGCCAGCTTTTATTGATTCTTATTCGCCTTTATTTTACATATTCATTAAGGATATTCACACCTCCAGGTTAGTTGCTCAGTATAATGCATTCGAGATTATCCAAGTGCAACTAACTCTGGGCAAGATCGCAATCCAAATTGTAACTTGCTACAGATCTCCCTCCACCATGCCCCAGGATTCCCACTCCTCATTTCTTGATACACTAGAAAATATTAAGGTACAACCCACCACCCTAATAATGGGTGATTTCAACTACCCTACCATTAACTGGGAAAACTACTCATGTACCAACTCTTTTGCTCAACATTTTCTGGAATTCATAAATTCCAATGCCTTGGATCAACTTATGCACACTGCCACCAGGGGCAGCAATATCCTAGACCTGGTCATTACCAACATGGGTGACCGGTGTTCCACACCAGAGGTCAATTCCTTGTTGGTCAGATTCGACCAGGAGCTAATCACCCTAGACATCCACATCCCACCCTCAACTCCCATTAGGGAAGCCACCGTAAAAAAATTCTCCATATCCAACTTCACGCTTTTTGACAGAAGTGGCAAACTTCACGACACCCATGCAGATGGACAATAGAGGTACGACTGCTGAATGCTCCACAAATGCACTTTATAAGCACTTACACAAGTGCATGGATCATGCTATCCCTAACAGAGCCAAGATGTTATCCTCCAAAAAAGGAAGCCAATCTGATGGTCCCCTGCCATAAACAAACTCTACAACAGAAAAAAGAAACTGTTGCAAAAAACAGTAAAATCCCATGAGTGGAGGAACTCCCTGGTCAGCTTCAATTAGAAGCTGAGATCCCTCATAAAATCCTTCAAAGCTAGTTATGAAAACAAAATTGCCACTGATTCTATAGCTATGTCAAGAATCTCAATGGCAACACTCAGATTTTCTCTGAGTTACAGCACAATGGCACTAAATATACAGAACCAACTTATATTGCCAACATCCTGGCAGATAGATTCAGTGCTAACTTTACCCACCTCTCACCCCCTAAAAGGCCTATCTCTATACCGGAAGAATGCAAAGTTCCTGTAATCACGACTGCATAGGTAAAAACCACACTCTCCAAAGCCAAGGAGACAGCATCCATGGGACCTGACAACATCCCAGGCTGCATTCTACATGAACTACAGAATTAAATGGTACCCCACTTAAGCACCATGTTCAATCACAGCCTCACCTCAGGCATTGTGCCCACTGAATGACGCACAATGATGGTTCTCCAACTCCACAAAGGGAGAGCCACCATGGATCCCAGGAACTACCGCCCCATTAGCCTAACGAGCCTGGTCAGCAAGGCCTTGGAACGTATCATCATGGAACTTATAAACAAAGACACTGGTAATCTCCAAACTCAGGACCCCACCCAGTTCGAGTTTGTAAAAAGCAAATCATGTCTCCTAAACCTGATAGAATTCTTTGAAGAAGTCACCAAAGCTGTAGACGAGGGTAAGGTGGTTCACACAGCCTATCTAGATCACTCCAAGGCTTTTGACATCATCCCCCACTCTGGAATTATAGACAAACTTACTAAACTAGGTATAAATCCCTATGGCACAAGACGGGTTGCCAACTGACTCACTGACAGAACCCACACTGTGAAAGTAGCAGACTCCAAATCTGACTTCAGACCAGTGACAAGTGGAGTACCATAGGGTTCAGTCCTGGGTTGTCTCCTGCTTAGTATCTACACCTAACTAACAAACGCATTTTCTACTGCGTTTCTGTAGGAGGGCAAGCCACCCTGTACCCTCCATATTAAATATTCCAACTCCAGGATTGCACTAAAGTGGAGAAAAGTTAATTTCCTGTCCTCACTGTATCACAATCACCATACACTGAAGTTAGGAAATTAACTTTTCTCCACTGTAGTGCAATCTTGGAATTAGTATATTTAATTCAGAAAGATAGTAGAACGTGTGTTTGTTAGTTAGGAGTTGTTGTAGGTGGAAATGATCTTATTTATTTGTGCAATGTAGTTTTCAATGTTATGAAGCACACTTTTAATTTTCTGAGTTTTCAGTGTTTTGGGTTTTCTATGAATTTTTAATGTTATAGTCTCAATGTTATGAAATTCAACATGAAATTTCAATATTATGAAGTAGATCAATATATATATATATATATATATATATATATATGTGTGTGTGTGTGTGTGTGTGTGTGTGTGTGTGTGTGTCTATAGACATATATATACATATAGATATATATATATATATATATATATATATATATATATATATATATATATATATATATATATATATATATATATATATATATATATATATATATATATATATATTATAAAAGTCATTTTGCGAGGAGCAACAGATTTCTGTTCAGCTTAACTAAGTGGATGAGGATGCCCAGTGGGAGCTTTGGCTAGTTATAAATTGAATCCTTCCCACACCAAGCTGTACTCCAGTCCTGGATTTTGTGCATTGCACTATATGACATCTGTCCCTGTTTCTGCAGTGCTCCACATCACTCACAGTAGCCAAGATTTTCTAAAGTTGTTTTATGTAATTAATATGTGACAGAACTTAAAATAGTACAGCACAAACAGACTGACAGTCTGTAGAACACAAATAATTAATACCTCTCATCCAAAAAAGTGGGTACTTCAAGATTAGAACCATGAACACCATTCCACCAGGTGATTAAGCCAGAGAAGCTGCTTGACAGATGGGAGCTCATTCATCACACAGTCACATACATAAATATGTACACTGGTTATTCCTCCTATATCAAAGACATTCAATGTGTGATCAATTTCTATATTACTCCCCTGAGACTGAGTGAAATACTCATTGATGAGTTACTGTTGCAGCAGTTACAAGGGAACACTGCTGTGTTGGGGTGGATGAACAACACCAAATGTTCTGCTGGGTTACACAATAGTTTGACTAATTTAAACCCACTGTCTAACATTTCCCTTTAATGATGTACCAATAATGTGTTGCAGTAAGATTGCATGAATATGCCATACATGAGGCCTACTGAATAGAAATGGTAACATGTTTGTGGAATGGGGATCTGTAGCACCACGTGGATGCCATTTCTATTCAACTAGTCCACTATAGTTACTTGTATAATGTACCTGGTCCATACATGCATTGACATATCATAATAATCCACTAGATGACTGTGTAGGCTATGGACTTACCTTGCAAATGCAGCAGTTAGCACAACTGTAGCTTAGGGCTGACTCTGTCTGACACAAGCAATACACAGCTAATATGTGGATAGGTACAAGATGTCTCAGTTGCCTGGCATCAAGTTTAGTTCCTGTATGTGAGTAGTAGTCAGGTGTTAGTCCCTAGATCCGTAGGTTGTCAGTGAATGTGCTGTGCATTGTCTCTTACCCAAAGCCAGGGTGTACTGAGCACAGCTATGTCTGCCTACAGGGACATCAGCAGGGAGTACCTCCTCTGACTCCTCCTGTCTCTGTGACTGTGGTGACCAAGGTACTAGTGGGGTGCAATGTATCCCTTCCCTTTGCTGATCTTGTTGCAACTGTTTCCACAGGATCAGATTATGTAGCATAACACATACTTTGAATATCTGTGCACATCTGCATAGAGTATACTGCAGGGCTCCACCAGATATATCAAGGCACCAGAACCATGACTTCAGAAGCCCAAACACACACTCTATGATGTTTCTAGTTTGTGCATGTGCCTTATTATGGTATTCTTCAATGGGTATGTGTGCATTTATGATGGATGGCATCATCCACAATTCCAGGGTGTAGCTAGGATCCCACATTAAATATCTCTGTGGGATATCTCCCCTAGCAAACATCTGGTACAGATGTGATGTGTGCCTGATATGGGAGTCATGATAACTGCTAGAGTTGCCAGTACACACATTCAAGATAATCCCCTAGGCATTGCACATGACATGGCAGTTGATGGAGTGGTACCCCTTGCGGTTAATGCAGATTGTACTCTAGTCACCAGGTGGTGCCTTGATGTGTACATGTGTGCAATCTATGGCACCCAGTACTTCAAGGTAATGTGCTACATGGTAGAAGTGTTGTATATTGCTGGCCTTCACTTTAGGGGTAAGGGGAAAGATATGTGCTCACTGGTATGTGGAAGCACAGCATCCAGAAATTGGTGGAGTATCCTGGATGCAGATGCCTGTGACACCCCTTTCATGTCCCCAGTCGATCTTTGAAAAGTAGCTGTAGCTAGTATCCTAAGAGCTACACATTCCTTTGTTCTGACTGGGATGGGTTCCCCTCTCTTAGCTCTGGCTCTGAGTTGAGGGCAGCAGAGTTCAGTGAACTGTTGTAATATGTCCTTGCCCACCCTGTAGCACTCTACAATCTCCAGTTTGTGTAGCTCCTGAAAGGATGCCCAGGGCCTGAACACCCTTCTCCTTCTTTGCCAAAGCTTAATATCAGCAGCACCAGCAGCACTGACTTCAACATCTACCACATACAAATGTTGAAGACCTGCAGCATCCTATAGCATTATCCCAGTTAATATTCTCAATTCAGTACTCCAACGGCCCAGAGTTTTGAGGGAAAATCAGAATGCAGAGTATATGCATACTTTATACAGTTCTGCTTTAGGTCTACCATGTTGGTTGGCTAATTATGATGCAGTTTACATGCCCCAGATATAATTAACATAATTTAAAGACTCTAATTTAGTGAGCAATGCTGGACTATACAATGTGGCGCACAGCATAGCTTATACAAAAGTCAAAAATATTTATTAAAGATATCCAGTTTGAATTGATTACTGCCTATGTCATCACTGTCACATGGGTAGTCTGCTCGAGCAAACATGCTAAGCTATATGGCGCACCATGCAAACATGCATGCTGGGAACAAAAAAATCCTAAAAATAATAAGACAAACCCCCTTGATGTCATCCTCATCCTCTGGGAATATCAACATCATGTAGGAGCCTACACGAAGTGGATATGCAGACATGGTTGCTCCTTTTAGCAATTCAGAAAATCCATCATATTAACATACATATCCATGATGACAGCCTAGAAACTACATGCTTCATAGCCATGTGAGCTTCGTAACAGCACGTATGCATAGCTGGATGGAGGTGGAGCTGATGCAAGGTCCTATACTACATTTGTGAAAACCATATTAGAAATGTTATTTTTTATTTATTTATTTATTTATTTATTTATTTTATTTATTTCTGTTAAGCATGTTTGCACACTGTGGTACAAAGTGCAAACATGATGAACTTATTAAAAAATATATATTATTAATTTTACATATTCCCTTTCTTTTTCAGATATCCACAGTGTACCTTTTGCATATATATGTATGTGATCTAACATTTTCTGGGATGTTATGTCCATATTTGTGGACTTTTACATTCTCTTCTGTTTGTGTAGACTCCTGAACATGGAAAAATTCCACATACACTACAGACACTGATACAGAGTCTACATGGATGCCTCTCCTCTTGTTGGACCACTCTACCTGGGTCATTTGCATAAGATTCAACTGTTAATGAGGTAATTTACATTCCACAGAACTTTCCCTGTTTCCACTAAGTAAAGCTTACTGAATTTAAATTTTTTTTCATGCTCATGTAGGCATCGCTCCATTATGCATATACCAAAAAAAAATCATGTAAGCTTTACTGACTTTCCCCCCTAAGTCTTTAAATCTTAAACCAAAGACCAGATATGGAAGCATCATTATCTCCTTCTCAGCATTCAATTAGAAAATGCAGGAGGACATCAAGAATGCTTTGACTGTTACTACCTTTAAGAAGTGCTTGGAGATTTTGAAGTATTGCTTCATGCTTCTTCTGCAGGGAAGGATATTGTCTACATTATCTACGGCTTATACAGCGGACAGTCGATTATCTGAACTAATTGGGACCTAGGGTAGCTCGGATAATCAAACTATTCAGATAATCAAACATATAACTGAACTGGATAAAAAACTTCTAAAATTTTGTTTTTTTTTCTGCATGCAAGAATACAGCTTTCAACCACTCATCTATTCCAGTGGACAGTAAAGGATATTTTTCACACATGAGCTGGCTATGACCTCAAAAGCCACACTCAAGCAAATATGTATAATGTTTACATACTCAGACTATGACTTTTCCTACCTGAAAACTTTGGAAGGCTGGTTTGGATAACTGACAATTCTGATAACTGGCATTTGGATAATCAACTTTTTAATGTGGCTTTTGTCAATAAATTAATCCTGCTTGAATCTTCTAAATTAAATGTAAAGATGATACTGCTAAAAACTAGGAGTATTAACATGAAACTGCACTCATTGCAAGCATTCCTCACCCTGGAAGATGCTGACATTTGTGCAGTCACTGAAACCTAGTTTAAAGCTGTGGAGAGCAACCCATCCTTACCATGTTAATTGTCCTACCATACCTTTAGACCCAAAATGGAGGGCTACAAAGCCGAAGGAGAAGAAGTTTCAGTATTTATCAAAGATATACATACCTCCAGGCTGGTCAAACAGTATGACACACAGGACACACTCCAGGTGCAGTCCACTGTTGAAAACCACCTATTCAAATCATAGCTAGCTACAGACCCCCAACCATGACTCAAGAGGCCCACTCCACCTATCTGGACTTACTTGAATCCATCAAGATTCAACCCTCAACCCTGATCCTGGGTGACTAACTACCCAACCATACAGTGGAAGACCTATTCTAGCTCAAATATGAACATCCAGAGATTGCTCGACTTCATGAATGCCAATGCATTGGATCAGTTTGTTGACACCCCCACAAGAGGTGAAAATATCCTGGACCTGGTTCTAACCAACCTGAATAGCCACTGTAGCACCCCACAGTGTCATTCTCCTTGGTAAGATCCAACCATAAAGCAGTCACTTTCCAAGTCACCATCTCCTCTGACCCCACTCCTTGCCAGGGTCGAACAAAAAAACTTTTCCAAAGCTGACTTCAACCTCCTGAGAGCAGGTAGTATACGCAGCTTCACAGCCACCATCCCTTCAGCTGGAACAAGCACTAATGTCCAAGCCTACACCAAAAAACTATATGGGCACCTATATAGCTGCATGGACTCTGCAGTTCCTGGCAGGACCAAATCATCTTCCTCAAGGGAGAGTAAACCTGTCTGGTGGGCAGCAGCAATAAACACAGTCTATAATAAAAGGAAAACTTGCTGTCCAGGACCAAGAAGTAACTAGTGCCAAGTTGGAAGCAATCTCTCCTTTGTCTGAACAAGCAAATAAGATTCTCTGGTGAAATCCTCTAAAACTAGCTTTGATTCCAGATGGCCACATCCACTAAGGACAATAACAAGGCCTTCTTTGTGTACAGCCACAATCAAAAAGGTAACTCCAAAATATGCTCTGAATTGGTGGTCAAGAATACCGCATAGACAAATACCATTGATATAACCAACCTGCTGGCAGACAAGTTCAGTGAAAACTTCACCCCTCTGCCCCCCCATCAGTAAACCAGGGCATCCCCAGCACCTGCCCCCCCCCCTCCGCACATCACCAGGGAGCAGATCATTAATGTCCTCCCAAAGGCAAAAAATACAGCCTCCATGGGACCCAACAACATCATCCCTGACTGTGTCCTATATCAACTCAGGCAAGAGCTCTCAGTACCACTAGGCACCCTATTCAACCAAAGCCCGGGCACTGGCATCATTGCAGTTGAATGGAGGACAGCCACTGTCATCCCTGTACAGAAAGTTGAAGAATCCACTGACCCAGGCAATTATAGGCCCATCAGCCTAGCTAGCCTGATCTGCAAGGCCATGGAAGACATTATCATGGACATTATAAACAAGGACATTGGTGACCTCCAAATGCTTGATCCCACACAGTTTGCTTTTGTCAAAAGGAGATCATGCCTGTTAAACATGGTCACCTTCTTCGAAACAGTCACCAAAGCCTTGGATGAGGGGAAGACAGTGTACACCACCTACCTTGACCTACCCAAAGCCTTTTCCCTACATGGGCATAATAGATAAACTCTCCCAGCTAGGCATCAACCTGTATGTTACCAGATGAGTAGCTAAATGACTCACTGATAGAATCCACTCAGTAAAAATAGGGGAGGCCTCCTCTAGTAGTAGACCTGTAACAAGCAGCTTACCCCAAGGATCAGTCTTGGTGCCTCTGCTATTTGGGATATACTTTTCTGAGGTGCAAGCCAAAACCAGTGGTCTGTGGCTGACCAAGTTTGCAGATGACTACAAGTTGGGCACTGTCATAAATTCCCCTAGTGATGTGAACATCTTCCAAGAGATCCTTTCCCAAACTAATGACTGGTGCCAGAAGCATGGCCTCAAACTGAATGCCAAGAAATGCATCATTATCCTATTTGGGGAAAATGGCATCCCCACTAATTATCACAATAATAACAATGTACTAAGCATGCAATCAGTTGTGAGGTACTTGGGCAGCCAGGTTGACAGCAACCTGACTTCTGACCACCACGTTGCCTCCACTGTACGGAAGGATTTCTACATGGCCCACCTTGTAAGTAAGGGTATTTTATCCAGGAATAAAGAGAACATAACATCCTTGTATTCCTCCCTTATAAGACCCATTATCAAGTACAATGACCCCTTTGACATGTACCTTGCCAAGCACATGCAGCAGCTGCAGAGGCCACAGAGGTTCCTGACAAGGAAAATCCAGGGTCTCAAACACCTATCCTATACAGATAGGCTAAAAGTCCTGTCCTTCTATTCAGCCTTGTACAGACTGCTCAGAGGTGACCTGTGTCTGGCATACAAGTCCATCTTAGAATCAGTCTTGATGGAGTTGCTGCATATCTGTAAGTGAAACTCCACTTGCTCAACCCACACGCAAGGCCTCAACCTGGCCTGTGACAATAGAACTTGTTGGCAGGATAGATTTGTGTCCCGACAACTCCCTACCTGTGGAATAGACTCCCTCTCCATGTCAAGCAGAGTACCTCACTAGCCCTCTTTAAGAGGAACCTGGAAAACTGGATGGGAAACAGAAAATATATCCATGGGGTCCCACCTGTGTCCCTGCAGGACAGGGAAAACAGGTACTGACTTTGTGGGAACATGGGTGAAATTCTTGGCTAGACTTATAAGGTCATCCGAGCCAATAGCTTAATATCATTTTATGGAACCTATGAATCCATTATTGATTCTGGTAATCCTGCTGAGCAAAATGCATTATATTCATTGCCATGTATATATTTGTGTCTTTTATTGTCATGACAATGACCTCTTCTCCCTCCACTATGAAGCACAGTGGAAGGTTTGAGATTTGCAAAGCTATTCTCCATAGTACTGCAAAATGTTCTGCAATAGTTAAAAGACAAAGCCTTTCAGTTTCTGAGCTGTGGTCAGAAATGTGCATGTCACTGCCTGAAGTGTCTTCTTTGTTTTCTTAGTTCTCACTCTAATCTAAAAACTTCTGACCCACTGGAAGAGACATAAAAAACAGAAGACATGTAGACTCATGTAGGTTCACATGCGGTTACTAGGCTATTGGCCAAAGAGCCATTTTAAGCATTAAAAAAGTTTACCCCAAATTTAAAAAATATATATTGCTGACATGTCTTATTACTCAAAGGAATTTTACAACTATGATACAGGCTTGTACACATCAATTGTTCACAGGCTGCCTCTTTTCATTTGGGACATAGGTGCTAAACCAGAGGAAAATGCACAATTTCCAATCCACCAGTCCAAGTTACATTTGAGTAGAGTCAGGGATGTGCTTTATTTCGCATGGATGGAAAACCTGTTTCAGAGATTAAATAACCTTTGAGACACATACCTGTCTCTCCAGTATGTCATAGAGAAGGTTCTACATCCTTAGAATGGGTATTTCTGGTACTGTTTATTTTGCAGATGTGCAACAAATCCATCAGTGTGGAACAGAGGATGCATTGTAGGCTAGACATAGATTGACACTCAACAGTCTGTAGAGGACTGAGTACAGGGATAGGGCATATTTTACAGTCAACATAGGACTTGTAGATTACTCAGTGTATACTTTTTGTGAGTAACATAAGTGGTCTCTCAAGCTTTTGCAAGCACCTGGTGAGATGCATGCTAAACGGTGCGATGTACCCAATGACTGGCCTGGTAAGAGCCAAGTACAATAGGCTTTCTGGGACCTGGATGCCACATCCTTAGTTATAAGTTGTATAACTTATAAGTTGTATAATAACAAATTATTTTTTCTCTACCTACATTACTGTAACATATGTGTGTACCCAGATCCTTATCAACTGATTCAATTTTTAGAGGTGTACTATTACTGTAGTAATTTCCAGGGGTAGTTGTCTTTCCAAAGGGTACTTTTATGCATGCTTTCATGTAGAACTTTAGTCCATGGCCCTAGCATGATTTGCATGCTTGCATAAGGCCCTATTGAAAGGTATCTGTGTCTTTAGGAGATTCAGTGACCATAGCTAGTCTGCCATCATCTGCATACTTTGTCAGCCAGATGCTCTTGACATTTGTCTTGACTTCAGAGAAGTACATGCTAAAAAGGAGAGGCCCGAGCAAATCTCTACAATAAAGGCACCTGACACTGACCTCCAGTAAAATAATCCCCAGGATTCAATAATATTCGTGTAGGTTCCATGTAGAGCCTACACGGAATGTGCTGGTGTACATGGCCATGGTTCTCTATGCATATTAATCATGACACACTGCTGAAGCAGCTCACAATAACACAGATATTGAATATGTGTAGACAGAAGTGTAGTGCCCCATGGATGTGGATTGTCCAGGGAAGTCCTGGACTGATGTTATGTACAGGATAATGTACATAACTGTAATGTACCTTGGTTGTCTAGAAATATGTGTGCTTGTAATTTTTTTTATTTTTTTTATTTTGACTTTTAATGCATGTTTGCATGGCACGATGCATAGTGCAGTAGTGCTGGACTGATCTTGCACATACATAGCTGACACCTGCCAGATATCTAAAAATAGAAACCAGATGTAATTGATTAATCATTTGAATTCTCATTTGTGTGCAGCGGTGTGGAGTGCAGCAATGAGAGCTGTGCTTACACATGTACAGGTGAAATTTGCCAGACATCTAAAAACAGAAACCACATGTAATCAATTATGTGTTTTTGCCTACCATGTTTTAATATTATGAATGGCCATTTGCATGGCATAGCATGGTACTTAGCATTACTAACAGGTAGCTTAGTAGTATATGCGAAGGTATACTAGCTTTCATGCTATCCATATATCCATGTAGTTGAACAGGTAGAGCCATGGCCTACAGTGTTGTAGGTCCTGGGTTCAAGTCCCCAGCATTTGTAGCTTTTTTATACAATTATTGCTACAGAAATGTGTCAGATGACCTAAATGGCAGTTTAATGTAAAAACATATTTGTTACATTTGAAAAAAGCTGCACAGTGATAAGCACTGCTTACACATGGTTAACAGCCACTCCTGTTTGCACATTGCTAAGCTTCACTAAAACACTGTTGTGTGAGTTTGAGTGAAGCTAAGTGGGTTTGTGTAATGCTAAGCAAAGCAGAGCATTTTTGAATGTTGCAGTATGACATGTAAGGGTGAGAAAACAGCCTATATTAAGGGCACTAGGTGGAAATTCTGCAGCATTCGTTGGAGTCTCATTAACTTGTCAGCATGCCTGGTGGTGCTGGTGAGGGAGTGTGCTTTCGGGTGCAGAGGTGAGGTGTGCAGAAGTCCAGAGTTTTTGTTGGACTCCTGGTCCAAAACCATGAACTTTGGTTGTTGCATGGTGATTACTAGCATGGGATCAGTTGGTCTGGGCTTTTACCAGTGCTACTGGTATCCTCAGCACTGGTGAGCAGTGTCATCACCACTATGATGACCTGAAGTGAAGGAAGAGGGGACCCTTGGACACCTGGGTCCAAGAGGCAAGGGAAGGGCATGACTCACAGATATGTACATATATTTGTTACTACTTTAATAAAATACAAGCTGAATCTTTGCAAAACTGGTATGCATAATGGTGTGCTTCTCTTCCAACAGTGCAGGTGAATGGACTCGGAACATCCACTCTCATGCCAGGCATCTGGCCAGGATGTGCCGTGACTGTGGTAAGTACAGATATTTTCTGATAACTGTAGTGCAATAAATGATAAACAATACCAATAACAATAAGCAATAAGGTGTAAAGCAGGATTATAGTTTGATCAGTTGAGATGCTCAAAAGTTCTCCTAACCTTTGCATTTCAAGTCATCACTCCCAGATGCCCTGCCCTCCACTCTTCCAGTGCACAATTGAGAAATTCAAAAGGTTGGGAAAGTGTCCCACCAAGAATTATGATGTATGTTTATCATGTAATATTGTACTTTGTAGCTTCACCGACCTTTGGGTTTTTATGTTAGGAGGACACTGTTAAGGCTGCTCACTCACCTCTGACAAACTTCTCTTTTCTGACCTTGTTCGCTATTCTGTTCTCGCTCCCCTAACTCCATTTAGTTGTGTAATTCCTGCTTGTTAACTGCTCACTTAATTAGTCCTCCTCCAACCACTTCTGATATTACAAATCCCCCAAGCCTACCACCTCAGTAGCCCTGTCCAGCCCTAACAGTCTAGCGTTCATCTTGAACTCCTTTGTTTTTTACTATGCTAAACCTTCCCTTTACAGCTACTGCAGTAGTGCTGCTTTATAGGGGTTCTGTCCTTCTGTATTTCACCATATAGAGCTTCATTTTTAATTGCATCAAGTACAATCACCTCTCAATCTGTTTATATCCTCCTTTACCTCTTTTACCTTCCTGCTGTTCTTTTTCATATTGGAGATAGTTCATTTTGAACGTTGCTCCTGCTAGTTATTTCGGTCTGTCCGAGGTCATTGGCTAGAGCTGCTGCATCTTTTAACACTTGATGACAATTGCTCATAACATCATTTATCATCCAGATGCCTGTCCATCACTAATAAACCTTGTCCAACCCTACCATGCATCATGTACACTCCACACATCCAACAAACTACTTCTACAAACACACAAATATTATAACTCATTTGGTGACTCTATTTGCCAATCACATTGCAAAAACCTGGAACTCAATCCCACAAAACACACTCACTACCCCCACCAACATCGTGTTTAAACAGCTCCTTAAAGAACACCTCCTGAATAACTGGCTCTGCACCTGTATCACACCTGGGTAATCTCCTTTTTCACACTTCACTTCTCACTGTACTATCAGATCTTAAATAGAATCACAAAAATTATTTTTATTTTTTTAGCTCTTCTGATTTTCCTGTCTTGGTTGCCATATGTTAAAAGATTATACCTAGTGTTATGTTATATGAGTATAAAATTGATAATAATGTTTAGCTTATACTGCTATTTTTTATCTAATTTTGCTATTTTTCATTTTTATTATGAATTTAAATGTTTTATATCTACCTTGTAAATGTTTTATATCTACCTTGTATTACATATGTACTAAGTATGTAACTATCTTTGGAGCTTTTCTCTGCAGGTCTCTGCTGAAAATGGGCTATTAGCCCAGTCAGACTATCCCAGTATACAAATGTAAAATAAATAAATAAATAAATAAATAAATAAATAAATGTGTTGTAATAAGTGCAGTGGGGCTGCATTCAATGCACACATGTTCTAATGTAGCTGCAGTCAACTGTAATACTGAAATAAGTAAAGGTTGCAAAAGTAATTGTCTCATAAATGTATTACACAACCCACAATATGGTTCAGGGCTGTCTGCAGCCCACTTTCACTCACATAATGCCCTTTATTCCTCCCATTCCAGGAACAAGGTATATGGGTAAGGTAGCCCACATTCTGGGCAGATATCATGTGTGCACTTCACAGATTCTAAGGAGCAATAATAATAAAGTGTAAAGCAGGATTGTTGTTTCATAAGACTATGTTGAAATAAGAGCAGTAGTGCTGTATTCATTGCATGTCTGTTCTAATGCCACTGCAGTCAATTGTAACATAATGTGCACATGTCCCCTGCAGTCACAGCTTTTGGGTTCTACTCCCATGCCTGCCAACTAAGACATGATAGCTGTCTAGCCTACTTAATGTATACAAACATACTTCTCAAGTGTCACGATCTTTCATAATGTGATGACAACTGCCCAATCAGTCAGTCCATGATTAGCAGATAAATGATTTCCTGGAATGCACTGTATGTGCAAATCCATTTACAGAACACCTTGGCAGTTATGTACATGCACATTATGTGAAACAGTTCTGTGTAGTTGTTTACCTGCATTTGTTAGTGCTTGGCCCATACTGTCCCATGGTAAAAGATTGAGAAGTATGTATATGCTACATCATCTACAGAAAAAATTGAGTCACTGTAGTCACAACTGACACTGCAAACCTGTAAAAGTATGTATTAGCAATCTGTGTATTAATATCATCTGCAACTTCACTAGCGGTGTGTTTTTCTCTCACTCCCCACCTCTTGTCTTCTTTAATTTATTAATGTTATTCATTATTATGATTTAATATTAATATATTCTGTTAAATTAACTGTTTTGTTGGCATTATGGATTATTTCATTCTGGTTTGCTGTTAACATACTTACTGTTATGTTATTTAATGTTGGGTTCCACATAATATACCTTAATATGTATTTAGATTAATCAATATTATGTTCCATTATGTTAATACTAACATTGGTTTGGCTATTACTAACCTTAAAACCAGTCAAAAATAAAAACTGTAAATCCAAGAAAGAAAGGTACAAAAATAAAAACTGTAAATCCAAGAAAGAAAGGTACAGCTCTGAATCACAAATCACGCACAGAATACCAAAAGGAATTTGAATTAAGTGTGTTCGTCATTAACAGACTTTTTCAGAATAGTAAAACATCAGCAAAGATTTCTGCTTAAACACAACTCTTAACAGATTATTGGTCAAAAATAAAAAATTAATTAATAGCAAAATGACATCATTTCCCCTAACCACTTTGCAATATAAAAGTCTTAAAAACCTCAATCAACTAAAGAAACAAATACATACATACTGAAATAATCTGTATATACATGTATATATGCACAAGAATATAAAAAACACATAAATCTATTTGCCACAATGTCTAAAATATTAAAAACAGTACATGGATTTTAATCTTTGTAAAGAACTAATAGACAACCTGTCATTGAGCTAGGCATTTGACAGGCATTGGTTCTAATTTGCCACTTTAACTCCAAAAATGTAAGATATTCATCAAGTGGTTGTCCCCCCCGAGAACCCAGGTCAACATGATCTATTGCACCAAATTTAAAAGAATGTGTAGGAAACATCCTAATGTATTTATACAGTGCATTCCTCTCATTATGCTGTTTGATGTCATATAAATGCTGGTAGATTATTTGTTTGAGAGCTCTCTTGGTTTACCTATGTAAAAGCCATCACATAAATCACATAATGCGATGTAAACTATTCCCTTAGAGTAGCAATAATACTTTTTCCAAGGCAAAATGGTTCCAAAACATTTACGTGCCATTTTGCCTTTGTCAAAAATAAAGGGACGTTGTGCACATGGTTGTAATACCATACTGCTATTTGTTTGGAACTGTTGTTTTGACATATTATCAGGGGGGCTGCCCCTAGGGGACACAATATAATGGGCTCCTGTGTTGGGTCTGTGATCATACAGCAGTGTCTGTCATGGCACACATGGGAATAGCTGACTATTGCTAGTATCTGAGTTGTATCCACATGGTTAGTATTTTTGCACACTGTAGAATATGGCATGTGTGATCAAGCAGTGGATAATGCCAGCCATTCTGTTCTTGCTTTATCTCTACATAGTGTACTTCCATGTATGTCATCTTGACATATGTTCCCATTTTGTTGTCTTTCAGGAAATATGTATTCTTAATAATGGGCCCCTTTTACGGATGCTGAGAATGATATCATCCTGAAAGGCCTCCATCAACATCATGAACTCCTACTGTGCAGGGGAAGGCACAACAGGGAACAGCAGGCAGCATTATGGGATGACCTTGTCCATGATGTGAATGCCAAAGATTACCAGAACTGGAAATATGAGCATGGTTGATACCAGGCCATGGATATGATTAATGCTGCATGCAGAAGAACAGCAAATGTGGCCAGGGATCATGATGTCACTGGTGGAGGGCCTGCAGCAGAACAACCACTATCAACCACAGAGGAATTCCTTATGAACCTAGGAACATACTACAGCTCCCAGGCATCCATCACACCATATATCGTGGATGTGAGTTCCACAGTTTCCATGGTAGAGGATCATCCAGGCAGGCTTTGTTTGATCAGCATTGGAATACTGTAGCATTCAGTGTCTCAGGGTGTAGATACATTTACATGGATGGCAGGTGTTTGCTCTCTGGGTGGGAAGGAGTTTAACTGCAGTTTGAATCTCATGCTCAGATTGTGACCAACATATCAATTAGCAAAGTAACTACTGTAAATGTGAGATATATGGATTTAATACCCTATTATAGTGCAACATGCGGTGTTGTTTACATTACCTCTCCCTCAACTTTCCACATGTCCCTCCCAAATCAGATAAGACTGTGGTCCTGATCCTGGTAAGTACAGCACTGCTTTGTTACAGGTGTAGATTTACTGCAATGTATTTCCTAAAATGTCATCCCAGGACTGATGGCTGGATTGCTGTACTGTCAGCATGACTGCCAACTGCACATATATTTTCTGGCTCTACACTCTTTAGAGTCATACCTATGCCTTGTAGGTGTGACAACACTAATAGATGTGCCAGTATTGTCAGGACATTACAGATTTCTATATGGGTCAACTGTGCAGCGTCTTCACAAATGTGAACAGTGTACCTCATTATTGCTGATGAGATTGTAGTGTAAAGAGCTTTTATTTACAAGTAACTACAGATGTTTGTGAGAAAAGTAATGTCCTCATGTCCTACTATATGAGGTTGGGGGTTAAACAGGTCTGTAATAGTGACAACAGTGTATACAGCTTTACATATATTTCAACATAGTGCTGCAGACCATAATAGTACAGGTATTAATGTACTGCTTTTCCCTTGCTTAACTCAGGTGACCAGAGTGGTTGGTCTCTGTCCCCTACACAACCTGATGTTAGTGTCTCTTCAGACTCTGATGATGATGGTGGCCAAAAAGTGAGGCACAGGTGGGAGATTTAGTGGCTGAATCTGTCCCAGAGGTTTACATCCCTCTTCTGCTCTCATTATCATGGCATACAGTCAGTATGCCTGCATATACCCAATCCATTGAGGCCACAGATATTGGATAGTCAGAGGGTCAGAGGGTGGGGATATTGAACCGAAAAGTGTGGCAACTATGGCTCCAGTGAGTGTTGACACTGGCCATTTCCAGAGAGCTGGTGAGGTTCCAAACAGGTGGACTGAGAGGGGTGCTCGTAGGGGGCCTGCCGTCCTTTCACCACCTGTCACAGGTGTTTCATCACAGGTCACTCGGACTATTTTTTGGGTCATCATGGAGGCACAGGCACATTCCGAAAGGAACTCCAGATGAATGCTCAGGGTTATGGATGCAGCACAGTCTGACATCCATGACTTCCTCCACCGCTTTGATGATACCCTGGATCAGTTCACTGAATCATTGCAAAGAAGGCGGTCTGAGACAGATCACAGAATATCTGTTTTGGAATGCACATTGTCTGTAATGGAATGTCTGGCTGGAATTGAGCTTTGGACGCATGGATGTAGGTCAGCATCTGCTGAGAGTCCATGTGGCCGTGTTTAATCATGCTCCTGTAGTGGCAGTACATCTAGCACTCCAGAAGGATGTGTGCTGTCCACATCAAGACATGGCAGACCATGGGCTCATGGTCCTGAGCATTTCAGTAGAGGACATTGTCCCAGCAGACAGCAGTCACCATTAGGTACTAGCATGGCTTTTGACCTTGGCCATCGAGGTGCCAGTGCAACTCCTAGCAGAGCCAGTTCTGTGTTTGGAGGCAGAGCTGGTGAACTGTCAGCTCTACCATGCAAAGTTCACAGCTGTCCAACATACACACATGTAGGGCTAGCACTGAGCTTGACTGTGTTCATGCATACACACACCACTGACAAAATCAGGTCACCTACAGACACACATGGCACATTTCTATGGTCCAACTTGCCTGCTTCCCTTCCTGATTCACACACATGCTTTCAACCTATTGGGGCATCCTAGGACTCCTGCACCCCCACACAACACCCTGTGTATAAGATGATACCTGTGCCACATCCCTGTCATCCTCGTCATTGATGCAGGGAAATTAAGCTATATGTCTGATGCACAGTGTGACAACATTAATTAGTATATAATTGTGTAAGGCAGTGTTGCTTTGCCATGCCACTTGTACTGGTCACTGACAGATACTGTATGTTGACATTTGTAATGAGTATGCCACATAATTTTGTGTACCTTATGCTGTATGATGTTGTACTGGTTGCATACTTACACAATGAAAGATGTGTCATGGATCTGTTTATGGTTCAGTTGTAGGGATTTGAAGGGGACACCTATGGATGCACTGCAGCAATAAACCCATAGACATCACAGCACAGGATGGAACGTCAGCACAGAAGACATATGTCTCCAGCAAGGTACAACAGTATAGGTGCATGGCTCCATAGGGTCATATGTGTATAACAGGCTAACAAGGGCAATGGCGTCATGCAGCCTTTTCATGCATCCCTCATCTATGACATTGCCTGATACCCTTGATAAGTCTCACCAGAGTTTCTGGACCAAACAAAGGTGTGGTGAAAGTGATGACCCATCTACAAATTTCCTGTGTCCCTTTATAACATTTGTCCTACACCAGTTATGGTTATCTTGCTCTGCATTCCATTGTGTAACTTGTACATGATGTGCATTACAGCAGATGTGTGCTTCTCATGCAGGAAGAACCTGTTACATATAGGGTTTAGTGTCTGTATTACATACCTGTCTCTCCAGCATGTACTTTATACCACAGTAGCCATGTAGGTATGTAGAACAGGTAATACATGTGTTAGTTCTGTCTTGGATAAGCAGGAGGTACACATTGAGATCTGACACCTCCCTGTATGGCAGCCATACACATCCCCTCTAAAGCATGTAGGAGATAGACTACACATGGACACTCTTGACACAGACTGCATCGGGCATGTTATTTGCAATGTGTATTGATTTACCATGGAACTTGTGTATCTGCTACACTTGTAAGAGATGCCTGTGTAGTGACATAGCAAAGGTGCCATTTCACTCAATAATAGGTGTGATGAGTGCCAAATAACAATGACAGTCAGGGATTTACATGCCATACCTTTCTGTGTAAGCTGTATAAAACTGAATGGATCTTCACATCTTACCGACCACTGAAAGTCAAAGGCTACATTACTCTCTGTGTCCATAAGTCCATGCGCATTGGTTCAACTATGTGTGGTGTGCAGACAGTACTATATTTTCCAGGGGTGGATGACTTACAAATGGATAGTGTTGTGAGGTCCTGGGCATTACTATTTCTCATTAGCTCTGGCAACAACTGACTGTGTGTCTCAGGCCATCCTGTATAACTGTTGGTTCATGTGGGATTCAGTGATAGCGCCTAATATGCAATCACCTGCTAGTGTAGTCAGACAGAGGTCACTAACAGTGGCCATGACTGCAGAGAAGGGAATGGCTAAAAGGGGTATTCTACTATTGCTGTCTGAAGGAAGTTCACTGTTGACTGGCATCATTGTAGTGTGGGTCTACCCAATGCTATCTTCCCAGATTATGACTATCAGACACTTGGCTATCCACCAGCTGTCATACCACTCTGTAAATAACCTACTCAGTTTCCAGCAAGGCCTCCTGGCCTAATATTGTAAAACACCTTGTCAGGACATGGTAGGTGGCGTGAGTCATAATCCTGTCATCCATTGCATACTGTAAAACTCAATGAAGTCCACCAGTTAGGGCAGGTAGGCATGATTTGCCTTTGAGAAAAACAAACTGTGTTTAGTCCAGTGTCAGTAGGTGTACAACATTGTTACTGATCATATCCATGCTAACTCCTTTCATGGCTTTATATATCAGATGACTGAGTGATCTGGGGACACTGCTTGGCACTGCATGCTAGTTGTCCTCTGTGCAACTAAGTATTGCAGTTACATCCATCATATTCCAAGAAAAGAGTCATCCAAGGTGTCTGCACAGAGCACAGACAAACAATGGAGGGAAGCATAATATGTATACCCTGGGAAGGTATGATGGGAGGTTTTACACATGTATTCTGCAGTTGGACACTACTCAAGCAGTGTGTGTACTGCAAGGACATGATTACCTTGTGAAGAATGCAGAAAAAGGGGATTCCCCTGAATTGCTGGTACCTATCTACTACTACTGCTGGTCTCACCACAACCACTCTGTCATGGGATACCATGCTCCAAGACTTTTTCTGTCTTCACATGCAAATTGTTACTATGATGTAATAAGTAGCAGGGCGCATCTTGTTTGTTCATCCACATGGTTCTCCCACATTATGAATGGCCCTGTAGGTTTCACATAGCTCCTCCAGGTAGATGCCTTGATTAGTAACCTGAGCAATCAGTTTGGCTTTTGCATGTAGTATGCCTTCTGTACCAGGGTTGGTGGTACATCACTAGGGAACTGACCAGATGGTGATAAAGAGCAAAGCTGCAGCATCACAATATAATATGCAATGTCCAGTGGCATAGATGTCCAGGCTTGCTGATACAAGCAGCACAATGGTAATGATCAATCTTAGGTGACAGTTTTGCAGCACTTCATGCACCCTGCCCTTCCACAGACTAATGGTGGATATCTGTATGATATGAGTGTGAGGCCCACTGCAGAGGACTGGTCATCTTTGCTCAAGGTTTGTCCACCTGCAACATGTCATAGGTATGTCAAATTGTACAGTTATGTACCCAGAAACCACGTTGGTGTTCCCACATCATGTCGCTGTGGGGTTGCTTGCCAGGCAATGAATGCTTGCAAGGGCAACATAATGTCAGCAAAGTTGAACAAATCCTTTGTGCATGCACAGGCATCCACATCTTCATTGCAAGGTGTGCCTACAAACTCTGTGTTTCAGGCTGTCAACCTCAAGGGTGTGGCAGCATGACCTTCACTTTGCAGGACTTGCAGAGTGTCACATTTGTGGTATGGTATTGTGACCATGCCTACTGACAGGATTATGGTCAATCCAAGGTTCACATGCCTGACAAAACATTGTATGGCACACTCTCAGGTGCTGTGTTACATTAGGGGAAATACATACAGGTGCCATGTTACATTTCACCATATGTCATGACACTGACTAACGATGGTGTGTTGTGATGTACACACAAGCATGACTGTATTGCTAATGCCACTATCAATGACTGCTGATGACAGTGTGGAAATTGTACCCACCCCTCTACTCCTATGTCACACACAGACACAATGTGTTACAGATGTGACTGTACTTCAAACCTTGATTCCATGATGTCTCACACAGCAGTCAGTACATATGGCAATGAGCATTTTGCCAACATGCACAGCTTACCACATGTACCACCCACACCCACAACACACATACCTGCATGTGTGCAGCTCCTTACTAGACACATTCCAAAACAACAGACACCTCAGAAAATCCTACCTCTGGAGAGCACAGTACACATAATAGTACATGCACCACTGTCTCACTGGTCACACACCTGAGGCAAACACAAAAGCAGACCTATTATGCATAGGTGAGTATCTCTTGAGACACATTGATGCCTGTGTCACTAGGCTACATATGGGAATCGTTACAGTTAGCTGTGTCTGGGTTGACATGGTATGCCATACCACACATTGCCTCAACTCAAGGAATATCAGATGACATAATGTCATCATATTTCCTGTAAGTTTGTACAACTAGGGACATATGTCACTGGGTTGTATGCAGACAAATGACTGAGCTTGCACACTCTGTGTCTCTCATAGGTATGCCCATAGCTTTCAGCTGCATTTAACTTAGTTTCACCAAGGATGATGGCTCAGTACACACAGAACATGAGGGGCTTCAATAATTGCCTTAGTGCGTGGTGTCATTGTAAGGGGGATAACTACATGTCTGTCTGGGATGACTTGCTCAACAGACATCAATTCTTTGCCAGAGATGGTCTTAATCTCTCACCCATGGGAATTTGTGTACTGGCCAAGGCTGCTAACACCCCCACAGTACATCTTATAAGCACTATCTAGAGGGAAAACTTTCCAATGAGAATGCCATCTTCATACAATACCACGGTTATGCTGTTATACGTTGGGAATGGCAACACTAAACATCACTATGGAGAAGGTTTCCCCACCCTGGAATACACAGACATTTGTGCAGTCAAAGACACCATGTTCATGACTTTGGACAGTACCACAGCCATACCAAATAACACATCCTTCCACATCTTCAGACCTCAAACTGACAGTGTGCAAGGTAATGCAGGTGGTATACACATATTCATTAAGGATAGATACAGGTCCAGATTTAGCTAAACACTATGCTTTCCTGGAGACACTGCAGGTGTTATTCACTGATAGAAGGGCATGTAATCTTGTCATTGCCAGCTACAGGAGCAACTCCATGAATCTAGACACCCCTTGTACTTACTTGCATGTAAGTGTGTCTATCAAGATATATCAGTACACCATGGTTTGTGGTAACATTAAGTAACCACCAACTGTGTTGGTTAGTAGTGCTGAAGCTCAGTTGCCCAAAGGTTACTCCATGTCCTTAACTATAATGCCCTGAACCAGTGGCATGACATCCCCACAAGGGGAGGTGATGTAGTGCTTCATGTATATCCCAATATGGGTGACCACTGCAGCCCACCACTGTAAGGTCCTCTCTGGTGAGGTCTGAACACAGATTAGTCTCATTAAAACTATCAGACCTAATCCCCTCCTTGCAGACAATATAGAAGTATACTTCAACAAAGCAATGCCTTACCCCTATGGGATGTTTTACATAACATAACGGCAACTCCCCCCTTAGATGGGATGAGCAAGTATGCAGATCTCTATACCCAAGCATTATGTAAGCAGTAGTAGAACTGCATAGACTTGACTGTACCCGACAAGAGGGACATGAGTTCCTCATGGCACAGCAAATCTGTGCAGTGGACAACTGCCATTAGTAGGCTGTACAATAGGAGATGAACATTGCTGTGTGACAGTTGGGGTGAGCGTGCCAGCTAAAACTGAGGCACAACCTCCTCAGCTCAAACAAGCACATAGTGTTTGTGTGACATCATGTAGAAATAGTATGTGACAAAATCAGCCTCCCCCACAAAGCAGCACCACAATGTACAGTGTGGTTACATGTGTAACCTCAGAGTACAGACCAGGATTGTTGGTGAACTCATACAGAATGATAGCAAAAGACAATTCCAAAAGCAACCAGGTACCTCAGTAACAAACACAGTCTGTATCCAAACGAAAAAACAAAACTAAGGTATGGCTCCAGGCTCTCCAAATAATTGTATTGCAGAAACACAAGTGCTTTCACCATCAGGCTTATTCAGGTGTATAGAACAAAGTACAGACACACCTGTCTTTATACTAACAATAATCGAATCACATGATTTGATAGTAATTCTCTTAAAGAAATAAAGTAACAGTTACATAATCTGTAACATAAAAACACAGACTACATAAAAATGTCAATATAAAATACCAGATGGTGTATTAAAAGATAAAATGTATATATCTATAACAAATATACACAAATAAAAAGATATGACAGAAATAGAACACAATATTACCTACAAAGTGGTCTATTCTTTAAAATAGGTCTCAATGGTACACAATCATTTAAACCATGGGTAATACTTGCTCTTAGTTTCAGAATCCATTTGGTTTCTAAAGTCTCAATTCGGATTCTGATGTCACCTCCCCTTAAATTAACACAGCATTTACCTAGTACCCTAAATGTGAAAATATGTTGCACATTGGTCTCCTTAATATGCTTCACAAGGACATTATACATACTTCCCTTTTTTATGTGGTATATATGCTCTCTAATCCTGTCTCTCAGTAGTCTGTCAGGCTTGCCAACATAAAATTTATGACAGGTCTGGCAAGTTGCTAAATAAACCACAAGAGATGAATCACATTTAGCACTAGTTCTTAAAATATATAGTTCTCCAGTGTCTGGATGTTGAAAAACTGTCCTTGGATCAATGAACTTGCAAAACTGACACTTAGTACAAGGTATAGTCCCATTACTATCACTGGTCATGGTCATAATTTGGTCCCTGGGGTTACAAAGTTGTGTCCTTAATGATTTCTTATTTTTGAAGGTGAACTGTGGATGCCTTCCTATCAGATTACAAATGTGTTGATCTGAGGTCAAAATATTCCAGTGACTATCTATGATATTTGTGTATTGTCTTATATTTCTAGAGTAACTGAAACACATTTTTAAATGTTGCGTAGTCTTTATATTTGGTGTAGTATCTTCAGTTTGTTCTGAAAAGTAAGGTTTGGCTCTACTCTGTCTGAGTTTTCTAACAGTACTAATGCTCTGGTCCACAACCCTCTGGTCATAGCCTCTTTCTGTCAGTGCTGTAGCTGTCTTATCAAGTTGTGCTGTAAAGTCTATTTCTCTGGCATTCAATCTAGAAGCCCTATATGCTTGATTTTGTGCTACATTCCTGAAAACAAATTGAGGGTGCATACTGTCTCTACTTAGTAGACTGTTGACATGGCACTCCTTCCTATACATCTGAGTGCTTAATTTGCCATTCGGCTCCTGTAAGACAGAAACATCCAAAAAGTTGACCTTACTAAAAGATCAATTCATAGTAAGTTTAAGAACATGTGTTGAGGTATTAATATGGTTGAAAAATAACTTGAGTTGTTCTATTGACCCCCCCCCCCCATAGCAGAGAAAGGTCATCCACAAATCTACGGAAGAACAGGCCATCATCCTTGAATTTGCTTGTAGCTATGTTATCTTGTTCCCATTTCAACATTACTGCATTGGCATAGCTATTAGCACATGATGTTCCCATGGCTACCCCATGGCATTGTAAGTATACATTGTCCCTAAACATAAATACATTGTTCTCTAAAACTAAGTTCAATAAGGATTGTATCAGATTCACTGTGTTGCTATCATATTTATGTGCATCTGACATCAATTTAACAATACTCTGGATCCCATATTCATTGGGAATGACAGTGAAACGTGATTGGTCAGCGTGCACATTGTAAATCAGAGTTATAGTAATGGAAAAAGTTTCGGTCGCATGGACTTTTTCCATTACTATAACTCTTTTTTTACAGCAACGGAGAACGCAAGATCTCCATTGCTTCACACTGTCTCGCTATGTTAAATGAGTTTAACATAGCGAGATTCTCCGTTGCTTTTTTTAAAGCTGCCTCACTATGTTAAACCCATTTAACATAACGAAACAGTTTGTAAAAAGCAACAGAGATCTTCCTTTCTCCGTTGCTTTTGCCCACAGCTCTGATGTACTGCATAGGCATACGCATGCGCAGTACATCAGAACTGCCGCAGAATACCAGACAGCTGCGGAAGGGCAGGAAGGAGGCATTATACAATGCCATCATTTAAGAAAAGTATCTATTTTTTTTCTTAAATAATGTCATTGTATAATAGCAATAACCCACTTCTGGGAGTGGGTAATGCTGGATTTACCCACGGTTGGCTTTGTTTGGCCACTCGGGCTTCACCCTCATAACCAAACCACACCAACCGTGGGTAAATCCAGCATTACCTACACCCAGGTGTGGGTTATTGCTATAATACACCATCTGGTATTTTATATTGACATTTTTTATGTAGTCTGTGTTTTTATGTTACAGTTTATGTAACTGTTACTTTATTTCTTTAAGAGAATTACTATCAAATCATGTTATTCAATGATTGTTAGTATAAAGACAGGTGTGTCTGTACTTTGTTCCATACACCTGAAGAAGCCTGATGGTGAAAGCGCTTGTGTTTCTGCAATACAATTATTTGGAGAGCCTGAAGCCATACCTTAGTTTTGTTTTTTCATACAGAATGATACCACATATACTGGGTCTGTACTCATAGCTAACCTGTTGTCCCACAGGTTCTGCATCAACTTCACTCCCCTGTCCCCACCACATATGCCACATGATATTTCTACAACCTGTCCCATACCATCCATACCTACAGAGCAGGTCATAACTTTCCTCTCTATGGGGTATACACAGCATCTATTGGACATGCTAACATTCCAGGCTGTCTCCTACATGGGATAAACCCAGGATTACTAACACCATTGGGTACTCCTTGCAATCACACTGTGACCACTGGCTGCATACCATTTGACTGGACAATGACAACTGTTATCCCCCTGCACAGAGGTGGTGCTTCCACCAACCACTGTAACTATAGACCTATTTGCCTGAGTAGCTATATCTGTATGCCTGTGGGGCAAATCATCATGGAGCTTAGCAAACATATATCTGATTTACAAACAGTTGACTGTACATAGTTTGGATGTCTGACAGGGAGATCATGGCTGTTAAACATGATGGACATGTCTGAGGCAGTCACCAAGGACCTGGATAAGGGGGCATCAAGGCATACAACTCCCTGGATGTAGCCAAGAGATGTGACTCTACCCCCAGTCTGGCATTATTGACAAAATCACCCACGTAGGCATCCATGTTAATATCATTATAGGGGTCACTAAGTGGCTCATTGATGGCGCACATACTCAACATAGGGAAATCCGCCTGCAATAGCTGAACTGTAGGCAGCAGTGTTCAACAGGGCTCATTCCTGGGTCCTGTATTGCTTGGGATCCATTACACCATGATGCAAGCAAATACTGACTATCTGCAACTGACAATGTTGGCTGATGCCTGCAAACTGTGAGGGATCTAGATTCTGTGAGTTATGTCAGTATCCTACAAGAGGGTATTGATGAACAAATACCTGCTGACATACTACTGTCCATAAACTCCATGCAAATATATATGTAGTATCATTTCCATCGGTAATACCTATGTTCTTGGTAAGTAGCACATCGGTCGCAACATGTGATGTACATACTCTGATTCTGGGGTGATAAACCTGGGCACACAGGCCTGGCCACACAAGTTTGCACCTAATGTACCTGAGATCACCATGTTTCCCAAGTGGTAAGACAGGAATCATATATCGTAACTGAGGGCATATTCACCCAAAACTGACATACTCATAACCTCCATGTACTCTTCCTTCAGCATGCCAATATGTGAGTGCAATTGCCATTTGGTACTGTACCTTTTGAAGCATTACTGGCAATTGCACACAATACAATGGTTCCTCACAAGGGACCTTCACATCTTCACTATCTGTCCAATGGACTTATCTGACATCAGTGGTCATTGTAGCCTGTGGCATATGTATGACCATGCTTGATTGGATATGCTGCATATCTGTAGGTGGCATGGTACATGGATTACTCACTGTAAGGACATTAACCTGGTATGTATCATTAGTAATACGTGCTGGTGGGAGAGATGTGTCTAGCACACTTTAAAACACATTTGAAACAGAATCCTGCCTATGGCAAACAGAGCACCTCAGTGGACCTCATCAAATGCCATCTGTATGATTGGCTGAGTGACCATAATTTCACCACAGTGCTTCTGCCTGTGTCCCTCATGGACAGGGGCAATATGTGCTGATCATGAAAATAAGGAAATAAACTTGGCTAGGATTGTGAAGGCTGTAGGACCATTTTACTGCTAAAGTTCAAAGATCCTATGATTCCATAAACTGATGTAAAATGCTGTAACAGCCTCACACAGACCTGGCTACAGTGAGGATACCACCACTTCCACTTACTGTTTACAGGACACAGTACAGCACCCACACACTGCAAGTTGGCTATATGTAGATCATAACATGTACCTATCTTATGGTACACACTACAGATCACAGTACATGATGCATGCACTACACCTTAAGTATGCTATTACTGTCTCTTTAGGACATCTTATGCTTGATGACATCAGCAGGCCTAGTTGTGGTCAGGCATTTAGAGGCCCACATCACCTGCTACAACCAAAATACTGCAAAACCCTACCTCTTTCTAAGGTGATCATATTTATGTCATACGGACACACACAATGAGTGGGCTGGAGTGTGATTAGAAACCCTACTTAACTACTCTTACACACTATATATCACACTACTTATCATATGTGCCATGGCTTAAGTCTGACAGTACAATGGCAGCAGGTAGTCTTAAGGTGAATAACATCAGCAGGCCTTGAAGAAGAGGATGGTTTGGCCACCAGCAGCACTTACAGGGCCAAAGAGTGCAGAACTATTGCAGTGTCATAGTGAATGAGGGAGTCTCAATTGTTTTGCAGGGGATACATCCACACGTGTGCGTGCACGCCCACACACACACACACACACACACACACACACACACACACACACACACACACACACACACACATCAACTGCTACTCTTACACACTATAAATTACAATACTTATCACACGTATCATGGCTAATGTCTGTTTTAGATGTGACTGCAGGCAAACTAGTTGTGGATTACACAAACTAGGCTTATGCTGAACAGCATCTGTAGCATGGATAGTGAAATTGCTTCATACTGTTATCTGCATCTAGTAGCCTAGCAGTCAGAGAAATGTTATTTGGTCTATCTACATGGCTACAGTTACCAGTTTGGCCATATGTGTCTGTTTGCATTTCGATGGGCATGCCTGTGGGCAAGAACAATGTGCCCTATCCATCCATGCATAGACAAAATTATACATTAAACCACCTGCTCACCTGTTGCTGTATGTGTGGTGACATCCAGCAGGCACATGGGTCTGTAGGTATGTGCATTATGTACTCTTGAGCCCTAACTTTGGATCCTTTGAACAACATAATAGATGTACAATACTGAAGCATTACTCACCATTATCAGGGTATGTAGGACAATGCAGACATCCACACACATATTTATGTATATAACAGAGATGTATATAGAAATGTGGCTGTGTGTGTGTGTGTGTGTGTGTGTGTGTGTGTGTGTGTGTGTGTGTGTGTGTGTGTGTGTGTGTGTGTGTGTGTGTGTGTGTGTGTGTGTGTGTGTGTGTGTGTGTAAGATATATATATGTGTTACGTAGATATATGAGGAGAGACCTGAGATGTATGTTTTATATGTAGCTATATATAGGTATATATAGGAATATCTGTTTGTATATTCATAGAGATAGATATACTATCTATGGGAGAGAGAGAGACAGTGGCAGACAGATATGTACCCATATATGCATGTATGTATAGACGTATCTATACATAACAAGTCATTGTGGGCAAGGGGCAACAGAATTGCGCTCTGTGTAACTAAGTTTATTGGCATGCCCAGTGGGAGTGTCACTAGTTCTAAACTGACTCCAGGCCACACCTACCTGTACTCCAGTCTGGGATTTTGTATGTTACAGACAATGACATCTATCCCTGTGTCTGCAGTACTGCACTTCACTAAAATTGTCCACAGCATTATTCACCTGTTGGATGTAATTAATTTGTGATAGAAGTTAGTAATGTTACACCACACACAGATTGACAGTCTGTCAAAAAATACTACCTGACATTCGAAAGATGTGGATACTTCCAGTTTAAAGCCATCAATGCAGTCACCCATGCTAACTTCCCTAACCCACTGATCCACACAAGCTACCATACAGAAAGAAGTCATGCATCACACAATCAAGAGCATCAATATGTACATTATTATTCCTGCGTTACGTGAGACATACAGTGAGTGTATGATCAATTTCTACATTACTGCCCTGAGACTGGCTGGACTGCTGATATACCATTGATGAATTACAGTTACAGCAGTTATATGGGAGCTCTGCTGTATTGGGAATGGGGGAACAACACCACATGTTCTGATTGGATACACAATAGTTCAAATATCATGTAACCCCTATGCTTAACACCTTCCTTGACTGATATAGTGAATACACCATGCATGAGGCCTAGTGACTATTAAAGGACACGATAGTGGATCGGGTATCTGTAGTCCCATGTGGATATTACCTTTGTCCAAACAGCCCATTATATTTACTTGCATAAATGCAGCAGATCCATACATACCATACCATATCATACTAATTCTTACAAGTACTGTGTAGGTTAGGGACTTACCTTGCAAATGCAGCATTTACAGAACTGTAGTTCAGAGCTGACTCTGTCTGATGCAAGCAGAACACAGCCAATACATGGATAGGTACAGGTTGTGTGGGTTGTCTGGCATCAAGTTTAATATATGTATGTGAGTAGAAGTAAAGCATCAGTCCCTAGGTCCCTAGGTTGTCAGTGAATGTGTTATGTGTTGTCTCTTAGCCAAAGCCAATATGTACTGAGCATGTCTATGCCTGCCTACAGAAACATCAGCAGGGGGTTAATCCTCTGAGTCCTCCTGTGATTGTGGCTGTGATGACCTAGGCAATGATGGGGGGCTTGGTATCCCTTCCCTTTGCTTATCCTGCTGCAGCTGTTTCCACAGGATCATATTGTGTAGCATAGCACATACTGTGAAAATATGTGCACATCTAGATGGAGGGTATTGCAGGGCACCACCAGATATATCGAGGCACCAGAACCGTGACTTCAGAAGACCAAACACATGCTCTATGATGTTCCTAGCTTGTGCATGTGACTCATTATGGAATTTTTTCATGGGTGTGTGTGTGTGTGCATTTCTGATGGATGTCATCATCCACGGTTCCATGGCGAGCCAGCATCCTCCAGTAAATGGCCATGTGGGATGCCCCCCCTATATATATATATATATATATATATATATATATATGGATTCCATATATTTGGTCGAATTGCACTTAGTTGAAAATGACACCAGGCATTGCACTTCACTGAAAGCTCACTTGACTGAAAGCTCACTTGGTCTATGTTCATTTGGTCGAAAATGGAATATAGCCCCTGCCCCACTGCAGTGCAACCCTGGAATAAGAATATTAAATAAGGGGGGTGTGGGGTGTAGGGGCGTAGCCCTCAACATAATTTTAATGTATTCTCTATCATAAGAAGGCATATCCATTAGAAATGCATTGATACATATATCTTTAGTAAAAACTATTGGCATAATATGGGGGGCTATGCCCCCCCACATCCCCTTATTTAATATTCTCACACCAGGGTTGCACTGCAGTGGGGCAGGGGTTATATTCCATTTTCAACCAAATCAACTTCGATCAAGTGAGCTTTAAGTCAAGTGAGCTTTCAGTCAAGTGAAATGCCTGGAATAATTTTTGACTAAGCGTAATTCAACCAAATGTTTGGAATCCATATCTATATATATATATATATATATATATATATATATATATATATATATATATATATATATATATATATATATATATATATATATATATATATATATATATATGTGTGTGTATATATATATATATATATATATATATATATATATATATATATATATATATATATATATATGTGTGTGTGTGTGTGTATATATGAATATATGGGTCTACCTGGCAACGCCGAAAGCTGACAACACCAACGATGAGAACACCGACACCAGAAGATCAAAAACTGAGATGACCGACGGATGAAAACTTCGACGCTGAAAACACCAACATGTGAAGAGGCTGTGTACGTATGCGGTAGTGACAGACGTTAGGGTTAGGGTGCGAGTAAGGTAAGTGTGCGATATTATAAAAACGAATTAAGCAAGCCACGGAGTATTTCCCAAACTGCTGAAACACGAATGTTGTGCTTAAATAAACCAAACAGCATCAAAAAGTAAGTGCAGTGCAGCAAAAGTAATCCAAAAAGAATTTATTTTAAAGCGCTTTTCGTCTGCTACTAATGGCAAACTTCTTCAGAATAAAGACACATTCTAATCATACCCATTTTATACAAAACACATGATTGGTTAATAACCCAATTAAGTACTCATTGAACATTAAAAAAACAATGATAAAAAATAAAAAACTTTGTTTTAAAAGTTCTTTTTACATTTACATTCATAATATGTGATCCACAGGATGTAAACTTAACTACTCTAATATGTTGTTTATACTTTGGTTAATGTATTTCTGCAATGTTAAACAGTCTATCTCTTTAGGCTTAACATACTGAGAAGGCAGCCTATAGAACATGCTTCATTAAGACCAGGGGGGTGATAGGATTCCAACCTGATTTGCCAATAAAGTTCCAAAACTAATAGTTTTAGTGAAGCCGGACCCCCTCTACTGTCGATGCAAACCTGGTCAATTCCTATAAATTTAAATTGATGGTTTGGGTATTCTGAAACATGTTTGGCCAATGCATTAGTAGACTTACATTTCCTAATAGCATACTGATGTTCATAGATTCTTTCTTTGAATTTACGTTCAGTTTTACCTACGTAATGGGCAGTACAATTTTGACATTGTGCTAAATATACTATCAATTTTGAATTACATGTGAATCTATGTTTAAGTTTGAATTCACCCTTATTGATGTTGAATCTATTAGATTCCATGATGTATCTACAGTAATTACAATTGTGACATCTAAACATCCCTGGAGTTCTGACTAGTAAGTGTTTCATTTCAAACCAAGATTTCAGGTTCCTCCCTTTTTTGTAAGTCACTAAAGGTGTAGTGCCTAATTTGGTGGATACTATGGAATCCACACCGAATAACTGCCAATTCTTCAGGATGATAGACCACAAAAAATTGCTGTCCACTGTGAACGTAGTGATGAATCTAGGAGTTTCAATCAATTCTACCCTTCTGGAATCCACTTGTTCATGATCGTCAGCTGACATTGTACAAGTCTCCATATTCTCCTTTTCTCTAACTTTAAGTAGTGGCACATAAAACTTGCTGTTCCTTTTTGTGTTGATCTCATCTATAAGTTCCTCAACTAGATGAATGGGGTACCCTCTACTTAAAAACATAGTTTTAAGTGTGTTACATTCAACTATAAAATCTTCCTCTTTACTGCTAATTCTAGCTGCTCTAACAAGCTGCCCTTTCACCACTGCACGTTTCTGTTTGTAGGGATGGCAACTTGTGAAATGGAGGAAAGTGTTAGAATATAGCTGTTTCCTATATATCTTAGATGTGTAACAAGCCATATTCTCATCTTTAGATAGAAGAATGTCAAGGTACGCTATTTCATTGCTGCTGAAAGTAGAGGTAAATACTAAAAAATCAGTAGAATCATTCAGAAAGTCGATGAATGCGTAGGCTTGTGCTTCAGTCCCGTTAAAAAGGACGAAGATGTCATCCAAATAACGGGTGTAGTATATTAGTAGGTCAGAGAAATTAGGGTTGTTAAGAATGTGTAGATGTTCCCACTGAGCCATGACCAGATTGGCCACGCTGGCTCCATAAGGGAAGCCCATCCCAACGCCCACTGTCTGCAAGTAGTGATTGTCACCAAACATGAAATAGTTCCTAGATAGTGTTAAATCAAGTAATTCTGTTACCAATGAGATGTCATGACTCTTAGCCCCTCTAGCTTTTAACCTGTCGCAAACCCATTCAATAGCTATTTCCTGGGGAATACAGGTGTAAAGATCTTTCACGTCTATTGTGAGCAGGTTGTAATGCTGTTCGAAACTTAATTCGTTAATTTTAGAAAGGAAGGACCATGAATCTTTACAGATCTGAGACTCAAGAGACTCAAGAGGAAGATATATATATATACCAACATATACATATAAATATATATATATATATATATATATATATATATATATATATATATATATATATATATATATATATATATATATACATATGCATACACGCACATTAGATATATATATATATATATATATATATATATATCCTCAGGAAGCAATTCTGCTGGTGTGACTTAGTAGTGATATGGAGGATTTTTCCAAACAGAATGATTTTATGTGGCCAAGGGCTCATGCAACAGCACAAGAAACAGAGGTGATTAATCGTACTGTTCCTATGGTAACCAGGAGAAAGGATGAACCACTGCAGAGAGGCATGGGTTGTGAATCGACCAATGTGAACATACCGAATGAACAGGAAAAGGAAATACGTTCTAGGTCTGAAGAGATGGACTGACGGAACTCTGATGCGTTGGTTGAGTGTAATCCTGTGGATGAGCCATCGGCGTTTTGTGAGTTTACATCACCTAATCCTACCACTTTGGTGTACTCCACACCAGCAGAATTGCTTCCTGAGAATCAACATGCTACTGCTGAATCAGCCTGACTCAGTACTGTAGTTAGGTGTAAAATTCAACTTGATAAATCTGAAGCACAGATTTTTCCGTTTGTCCCACTACCAATAAGAACGAGGAGAAAGAGGACCACGGATCAAGATTTGTTGAGAGGCGCAAAAAGGAAGAACCACTGAACTATCAACAAATACGCACTTCCAAGAAATCTTCGAATCAGGCAATTTAGTGTGGAACATTTCAAACTATAATTTATCTCAAGCTGAACAAAGACTTTTAAATAAAGGTATGAGCTTTATACCTTCGTGTAATATGGATGTAAGTGAGGCAGTATTATCTGTTAGATTGTGTGTACGTAATATAGCCTTAAAGCTTTTGTTCAATTATGCTGAATGTCAGAATATAAATGTTTTTAAGAAAAAAAGTGTGTATGTTCCGCATTTGCAACCACATTTAGAAACATTTCTTAAAGCAGTAGAAAATGATTTATATAATCATTCTGAATTTTTTCGAGTGAACGATATCAATAATTTGACTAAAAATGAGGTAATTGCCCTTAATAGGCTTAAAAACAATAGTAACATCACAATACGGCCTGCAGACAAAGGAGGGCCTGTGGTAGTCATGGACTATGATTATTATGTCTGCACTATGTTTGATATGTTAACAAGTGAAGCCTATGAGGCAATTTCACCAAAGTCTGTGCCTGAATTTCAGAAAAGTATTCATAATATCATGCATGATTGCAATTTAATGAATGTTATTAGCACTGAATTACTTGACTTTTTTTGTGTGGAATATCCGATATTACCAAGAATATATGGGTTACCCGAGATACATAAGGATCCTAAATGGCCCAAATTTAGACCTATTGTTTCAGGGGCTGGTTGGCTCACTGAGCCACTTTCTATGTATTTGGATTATGAGTTAAAGAAAGTCCTTGCTAAATTTACATATGTATTGAGAGATATGGAGCAATTTCTGATGGATTTATATTCTTGTACAGCAAGTCTTGATAGTTTGAATGGCTTGATATTAACAACTATGGATGTTGAGTCATTATTCACATGTATCCCTAATGATTTAGGGGTAGGGATAATAAAAGATCTGTTGATTGCACAACATATGATGGATGAAGTGAAAATAGACTTAGTCTGTTTACTTCTAGAACAAGTTCTAGAAAACAATGTTTTTCTTTTTCAGGATAAGTATTTTAAACAAAAGCGGGGTGTAGCCATGGGCACAAGTTGTGCCAATACTTATGCCAGCTTAGTCATGGTGGCATGGGAGCAAACAATTATGATTGGTCATCCTAACATTATTTTTTATAGGTGCTTCGTTGATGACCTCTTTTTCCTGTGGAGGGGCACTGATGTGAAATTGACCCATTTTTACCAACAGGTAAATAGTATGCATATGTTTTTAACGTTTACCATTGAATTCTCAAAGATTATGATTAACTTTCTAGACGTAACAGTGTATCGGCAAGGTAACTGTTATAAGACTAGGGTTCATAGAAAATCTTGCTATAGACCAGCGTTCCTGCATAGGACTAGCATGCATAATCCTAAGGTATTTGACAATATTATTAGAGGACAGGCTATGAGGACATCTAGGCTGTGTTGCGATAATTCATTATTAGGTGAAGAGTTTGACAAACTCAAATTACGGTTTTTAGCAAGGGGCTATCATAGTCATGAAGTTGATAGGATTTATACTCAAGTGGATGCAATGGGGCACACCACGACTAGACCTTATTTTTCTCAAAGGGACACATACCCAGGTGGAGAAAGTTTCATACAGGAAGGAAATGGTAGTTCTCCCATATTGTAATAATATAGATAAAATTAAAGGGGTAATTATGTCGAATTGGAATATACTTCTAGTAGATGACTAAACTAGAGATATAGTAGGTAATTATCCATCATTTACCTATAGTAATATGAAAAACCTTAAACAGCAATTGTGCTATCGTGTTTTGAATAGTAGTAATATAATAAAATCTCGAGTAATATCCACTGAAACTAGGAAATGTGGGAATTGTGTGCAATGTTATGTTATAGATGAGTCACGCTTTTTTAAGTACCCGGACACTGGCTTCCTCTGGGAGCTTTGTAATAACAGTAATTGTAGTACCAGGAACGTTGTTTATGTGACCCACTGCATGGTATGCTTTAATTTCTGTGTTGGTAAAACCAACAGAACCCTTAGAGAACATATAAGGGATCATGCTTATTGTTTACAAAGAGAGCAGGATTATAGTGCTCTGGCCAAGCACACAATGACAATGGGCAGTGAGCATACATTTTTGTTTCAAGTATTACATATACAACCAGAGAATATCAGATTATGCAATATAATAAATTTAACAGAACAAGCGGAGGTTTTTATTTATTTATTTTTATTTATTTTACATTTGTTGACCGGGCTAGTCCAACTGGATACATGTCCATTTTTAGTGGAGGCCCAGGGAAAAAAGCTCCAGTTACACAGCATAATAAAAATTTATAAAAACATTCTATAACATTTGGATTTTACATTTGTAGCAATAGACATTTTAAAAACACCATTGAGACAATGCAAGGAAAACAAAATTAGGCAATGACATTTGTATATAGTAATAGTTCTAGAGTTAGCAAAAATAAGAATAAGACAGAAACAAAAGGTTACTAGGATAATAGATCGAAAGAAAATTCTCAGGGAAGAGAGTGCAAAGACTAAGGAGGAGGCTTAGTTATAATATAATGATCAGAAGTAGAGATTTATGGTAGAAAAATAAAAATTAAAAAAAAAAAAAAAAAAGGTTAGATGGATACTTAGACTTGCGGCACATAGAGGGAGGGGACTTAATGACACAGTCTCCCTGAAACCTATGCTTAGGGCTAGACCACTTAGGTAAATATATTATTGTTCTAGGATTTGTTTTATGGTTACTTGAATTATTTCAAGTTTCATGTGATTTTTTTTTTTATATTGTGAATAGTGAATATTATTTATATGTTATAATATCTATATGAGTTTATTAATGTTTTTGTGACCTTACATTCGTTAGGAATGTTTTAGGTATATTTTGTATACCTTGTAATAAGGTTTTATATTAGGGCTTTGTAAAAAAATTTTTAGAATGTTTTCAGCCATGATGTTAGTACTATAAGCCACATTTTGTATGGGTGTATGCTTAATTGCTTTAATGAGTTGATTGTTTGATTGATTTTATTTAAGTATTTAAGTGGTTGCAAGCATTTAGTTTTAATACGTCTGAAGAAGCAGGTTTATTCCTGTGAAAGCGCTTACGTTGTTTGAATAAAGATTGCTGTTTTTTATCTACGGAGTTTACTTTTTAATGTTATGGTTGTTTATTGAATGAAGACTGCCTCCTTCCATACCTGGGATTTTATCTTTTCTACGTGTTTAGTGGGATCTAGTGACTCTATTTATATATATATATATATATATATATATATATGAATATATATATATATATATATATATATATATATATATATATATATATGAATATATATACATATATATATATATATATATATATATATATATATATATATATATATATATATATGTGTGTGTGTGTTTTTGTGTTTTTTGGCTTTTCCAGGTTAGGGGTCACCACAGCGGAACTTCGGTCCGCTAATGATTGGCAGTAGATTTTTATGTGCTGAGTTGCCAGCCCTGACACACAACCTTCAAAGAATGTATGCTTATTCATGCATGTCTCCAGACAGAAAACGCTCTAGCTGAGAATCGAACGGGACAACGTCTTACTGTGAGGTGACAGCACTACCGCAGAACCACCACCGCAGTATATATATATATATATATATATATATATATATATATATATATATATATATATATCTATAGACATATGTAGATATATGTACACATGTACATGCACACACATATATATATAAATATATATGTGCATGTACATGTGTACATATATCTACATATATATATATATATATATATATATATATATATATATATATATATATATATATATATATATATATATATATATATATATATATATATATATATATATATATATATTTTATATATATATATATATATATATATATATATATATATAGATATATATATATATATATGGATCACCTTCATTTCTTCGACATTTCATTTCATTGGTACTCAACTCAGCAGGCGCAATTCACTGAAACTTCAGTTCACTGACACTCATTTCATTGACAATGATGTATGTCCTATTCCCCATTGTAGAGTGACCCTGGAGTTAGAATATATAGTAAAAGGGGTGTGGGGGGCATACTGGGGTTCTCTAATGGTTTTCTGGTAATAGTTATTCATTGCAGTTGTAAGAATGCATCTGTATACTGTAAAACATTACAATATATTCTAACCCCAGGGTCACTCTACTGTGGGGAATCAGCCATATATCAATGTCGATGAAATGAATGTCAGTAAAATTCAGTGTCAGTTAAATTAATTTTCAGTGAATTGGGCCTGCTGACTTGGTTGTTTGTGAAATGAACTGAACGAAATGAAGGTGACCCATATATATATATATATATATATATATATATATATATATATATATATATATATATATATATATATATATATATATATATATAGATATATATCCTTGTTATGTGTAAACATGAGTGTTGTATATACCTTCAGAGATGTATCCCACCATATTTATCTGATATATGTATATTTAGATATAACAGCATACTGATTCAACACTATTTTAACTAACAAGTACTAAATAATTGTAGATGTCAAAGCAGCTGATCACTACTATTCAGTTTGTGTACTGAAAGATATATTTGAAAAAAACAACAAACATCATTACAGCTCTGATGGCTTAGTGATTAACTGCTGTGATCATAGTTTACAGGGTCCTAGGTTGAGGGGCTGTTTATTTTCTTGCTAGGCAGAAAAAAACTGTTTGATACAGAGTGGTTAAGGCAGTTTTGAGCAGTTTTAAAAGGAGTTGTGTGGGTTTGTGCGACAGTAAGCAGTGCTAATGTATGGTTAAATTAAAAGTGGCTTACACCACGTAGGCTTCATTTTTCAGTATACAAATGTGCTTAGCATTTATATTTAAGCAATGCTTACACTTGCTCAGCATAGCTCAGCCCTGTTAACCAGTGATCACATTCGAGTCTGATGAAATAACAGGGTAATGACATCTTTAATAATTGTATTTAATTCTATGTATATAACATGCTTCTATGTGCTTTTATTACAGTAGCAAGGATTTTGAGTATACTGTATGGGACACCTGAGTATATATGGCTAGTACAAGAATATTTTCTCTTTGTATGCGTTTCATACATGGGTAGTATCCCAGGTTACATGCAGTGACATTTGCATGTATTGTATCATTATGTTACTACTGTTAAAAGTGCTTTCCCAAGTAAGAGTAGATTGCAGATTGTAGTACTGGAACCATACACCCCTGCATGCAAAGCTGGATTATGAGTACTGACTATAGTGTTCCTGGTGTGTGAGCTGTGTGTTAGTATTTGCTACTGGATATTGATCTGATATGTGGATATTAACTGTAGACTACTATGTGTATAGGATATGTCATTGAGAGCTGCTGTCATGTAGTAATGTCATGTCTATCAGTGTCAGATGTCTATCTGTCAAAACGTTCATCCTAATGCATAATCTGTTGGCTACCTAATTTCTGTCTGTCCTCTATACAGATGTGAAGATGTCAGGTATCCATCTTGGCTGCTTACAGGCAATCTATGCTTGACTGACACTGACATGTCTGCCCAGCTGTGTTATGAATGTCACAGCTAGGAAACCCCACCCTGTATGCACCACATGCCATGGATACCTCAACTAGACTACCATAGTCAACAGAACATGCTTGGGTACAGGGCTCTAACCCAGACATTGGCCATGCTTTGTAATATATGTTGCATACATGTCAGTTGGAGTACCTCACTGGCCCTCTGCAAGACATAACCAGATGATTGGATGTTGCATTTAACTGTCAACCTGGGGATCACTCAAGTGGCATCAGTTGACAGATGGCCTGCTGACAAATGTCAGGTGGCATGATACCAGTGTACCCACATCCCCTACTCTTCTCTTCTCTCCATAGACATTAGCCTGGTACACACCTAAGAAAACCTGCACACATGAACACCAGTACTGACAAATATCTCAGTGTACATTACTTGCAGTTGATAATACCCTGAGGGCCTTCTCATCCACTACACCCCCATTTGCCATAGTTTGAACTGGCTGCTGCTGTAATGGACATTAAATGTACCTTGTTACTCTCTTCACCCTATGGGCTACTTGGAGCTTGCAGTACCAGCATAACACAGTTGTACATATGGGTAGATAGGCATGGGTTACCCTCTAAGTCCTGACAAGTGTGTGCATGTGTGCAAGTGTGTATATTTGTAGGATACAGCATTGTGAGGCCACATTCTCCAAATACAATACACCTTGCCATACATTATAAGGGATAGTGATGTTGCTGACATTAAGAGAGCCATGATAAACCCTCACCCTACTATCCCTGTGGCATGTGCAACAAATGCATATCCATGTAGTAGCACTGATTATATAGACAAGGGGTTGTATTGCAGTCTTGATCAATGTGTGATTGTGGGTATGGCATTATCATGGGTTTAGGTGAGTAAAATATCCAATGGGGTTGTGGGTGCTGGGTATACTGTCTTTACACCATGGTACACCCAGTACCTGTCCATAGGTCCACTGTATGAGGACCAGTGTCACCATCAACCATACATACAACTTATTACACTATCCAGCCCAATGATGCATGTGCTGTGTGCAAATTCTCTGTACCTGAATGGACTCACTGACAAGGTAGTTAGCACTGATAAACCCAGGTCTCTCAGATGTGTCTATGACTATGTGTTTGTCAATGTGTACATGACAATATGTCATACTATGTATTGTTCATTAACATCCAGTACTTCCCCATTACCATACTATACAAGGCCTGGTGATGTTCTTCACTTAACAAGAAACTTGGGACACACCTCATCCTAAAAGTTGTGTGGTGTGTGCAATTAAGGCCAAACACATTAGTAACAATAAGTACATAGATAGGGGTTTTACTCTCAGTGTTGTCAAATAAGTGTGTGTGTATATGAAGGGATCTACTTCAGTTTGCCAAAAATACATGTCCCAGGAGGTCATTTGTCCAAGAACTGACTGGCAAACACTAACATTTCAAAGGAATCATCTTGTGGAAATTCATTCCATCAAAACTAGTAGTAGATGTGTAAATGCCCTCTTCCCCACTGTGCAGCTGTTCAGTGATACTGGACTTTGTATATATTGTTGGGTGTGGATGTTGTGGGCACAGCCACCCTCATTGGGCTTATTGTTGTGTGTATCCCCCCACTTAGTCTGCTGTAATACTGTACAGTTTATGTTAACAGGTTAAGCAGTTGTTAATCACACTATATGTTGTTCTAAGCCACCCCACACCCTCCAAAGTGGAAGGCTGTGCCACCCACACCAGCACACCTATGTTTACCAACTCCAGGATTGCACTACATTGGGGAAGAGGACATATACCCTGCCAGCACCATTGTCAATGACATTAAACTGGCAGACTGATTATTTACTGATGTGATGTTTTGCCTCTTTTGCCTTGGTATAATTGCATAGCCTAAAATGAGTTCACTGCAAAATGAAGTACATCCATGTGTACAGTATTCTCTGTGCACTGCATCAACACCAAAGCCTCTGTGTATGTGTATGCGTATTATTCACAAACATTTGGTGTGTGCCACTCAGTACACTTACCATTGCCCACTGTAGAAGAGTTGCTAACATCAGTCACATGCACTCACCTGTATACACCCCTCAGACCTATCAGCCATGTGGCACATGCAGTAACTGTTATACAGATCTGTTACTTGTGTTCAGCGGTACCTAGGATATGACACAGTCAATGTGTCACCACAATGTTATACCCCTTGTAAGGAACAACAGCAGACCAGCATCTTACTGACACATAGACAACTACAACACAAACTGAATACATTATGGAGACCGCAATCTGTCAGTGTTAATAACAGCTAAAATGCATCATGGCTGGACAGCTACACGTCCTGATGTATAAGCATTAAACTTTCCAGCTGAAAACATGTTACACAGCATTACATTCCTAAACCTTAGTACATTCACCCTGTGCATCAGAAACATATTAGCATGTCTCTGCATTGATGGTATAGATGACAGAGATGTGGCACAGGTATCATCATATGCACAGGGTGTGTTGTGGGTTTGCCAGAGAACTAGGATGGGCCATTTGGTTGACATCATATGCATGTGTGTTAGGGGGGTTTGTTATCAATTGGGCTGTGCAGATGTGGTGTGTGTAGGTATGGAGGTGCCCTAGCTGTGTTGGTGATGTGTTTGTGTATGTAATGCACACAGTTCTGCTAGGTGGCTGCCCTATACAGGGGTTTGTTGAACAGCTGCAGACCATACATGGCAGGGTATACATTCACCATGTCTGGCCACAGACAAGAGAACTGTGCCTGCCAGGCATTCCATGGGCAATACCAGATACAAGCCCAGATATGGTACTCTCCCATGATGATGACAAATATCCACTGGATCCAGGTCCCTGCTGGGACCAGCTAGGACTATGTGCATGTGGCCTGCTGTGTTGTGGTGTGGACAGCACCCCACCCTGCAGTGACTGTGCTGGTACTGCCACTATGGAAGCAGCTGTGACTTGTTGCATGTCCACGTAGACCTCCACCTGTTGGTGTTGCTGACCTGCATCCATGTGGCTGTCGCCCTACTCCCACCATATGCTGTAACAAAGACACTGCATGGTCGAGGATTCCCAGCATCTCACCCAACCCATCTATCCAGGATATCTGCAAAATAACAATGGGCACCTGCAAGATCACAGATGTCAAGTACAGCAGAATGAGTAGCCCTCTGGAGCCTCAAACTCTGTCTGGTGTAATGTTGCGTGCATGTCTGTGCCTCCAGCATAGACCAAAACATGCATCTGGTGACACCTGATGTGGCACTTATGCCAAGGGCATGATGGCCAGCAGCCCTCTTATGAGCATCCCTGTACATCTGCCTGTGTGGTACCTCGCTGGTCATCCAGATATGGCTGCTGTGTGCATGCACACTTGCCATAGTCACCACACTGTCCTGTCCCATGCCACCATCTGCAAACTGTCCCTCATCTATGGCCACTGGTGATGGGGTATGTATAGGCATTGTGACCATGTGCGGGGAAGGGCTGGATAAAAGTGGGATGTCAACCAATGGCACAGCTTCAGACCCTGAGAACCCTGCCTGTGCTCACCATTCCTATCATCATTGTCATAGTTTGTATGGACACTAACATCAGTTTGCCTGAAGGAGGGACCGTGACAACCACCTTGCCACCCGTGAGGGGAAAACAAAAAATGTAATTTAAGACCTGTATGCATTGCTTACCTCTACACACATGCACACACACACACACACACACACACACACACACACACACACATACACACATACTTACAGGTGAGGGGCCACAAAGATATTACACAGAACTCTCATTACCCAACAGTCAACATGCATGACATATGGCCATCAACAGCATGCGCTGCAGCTATACTCAATCCTTGTTACCAACATTATACATCTCTGTGATCCATGAGTTGTGTTAGTAGGTGATGCCCCTTCCCCTGGAACACACTGCACCCATGTACACAGTATTGCTGTACACCTGTTCTGCACCCTGGCATTACATATGGACCATACCTCACGAGTGTACACACCATTGCTGATTGTGTATATGTGTGGCAGTTATGTTTGCTCTTTTGCTCACAGCCCCTATGTGTTTGTCTGACACATACCTGGGATGATATGAGGACAGATGTCAATAGTGAATGCTTGACCTCTGATTTGCATATCTCATCATCAGCAGTACATATATGAGCAATAAAATCCAATTACACTGACAAGCGTCAAAGCTTACTGTGGATATGAGGAGTGTACACACCTTTATTGACATGGCAGCATCTTCCATGATATGCAATGGGGCCACAATACTGCATATGTTAACATTACATACACCTGATGTGACATATGACCTGTGCAATCAAATGCAGTATCAAACAAATGTGTTAGTTGTGCAGATGCTGATTGAGATGCATACAATATGTGGGTTGTATAAGTGTGCACACCCTTAACATTATGGTTTCTTGCAGCACCTGTTAAGTTAACTACAACAGTCACAATTCATGTAAGGGGTATACATTGCATTGCCCATCTTCACTTGCCATTATTTGGTTACTCTGCCCTACAAATGTCCCCCAACTCTGCTGGATTACAAAGTCAGCACATGTGCACAGCCCTTGGAGGTCACACATTGCCTTCACTATTGCTGCGGTGTCAGTGTTATGTCTGGTACAATTCATGACCTTGACTGTGTCCAGATGCAACAATTCCTAGTGAGCTTTGGATGTATGCTTCAGTTCACTGTTGTGTTTCAGGATGACACCCGTCCCCATCCTCAGTCTTATTGCAGATGCTTGACAACTATGGGATACACATGAGTGTCATTTTGCACTGTTACAAATTCAGAACACCATATCTACCAGCCTAGTTCCTGCTAATGAACAGCAAACTTAAATGTGTACACTGGCATCAGCAAGGTACAGATGGGGATGGTGGGCCTGAGGTGGAGTGAGGTGTTGCTGATGCACCACATGTATCTTTATTAATACTGTCTATAGGTTTCAGCCTTGGTCTCAGTACACCATTACACATTGCAACACATGTCTTTGGGAGACTTGATGTTATGGATATGCTACCTGTAGAGATCCCTGGATGATGTTTCCTGTGGAACTAATCCATCTGATTACCCTAACCCATAGGCCACACTTATGCAGAGTCCAGATGATTGTCAACACAGGTACTGCACAGGCAGTACTTGCTAGACATTCCTACAAGTTCCTCAGTGTTGCTGTATGTTTCTGGGCAGCCTCCATGACTAGTTTGCAACATGTGTTGTCATCTGTCTTGGATGGGCATCTGTTTATTTTCTACATTAATGTTGTTTCATATTCATAATCACATACATGTCTGCACTGTTTACCATGGTATATGCAATGGTGAGGTAAGGCTACATCTCCTACTCCTGAGTGCTACTTTTCAGACATGGGATCCATTTCATGGTTTGTAAGATGTGTGCAAGCCATGGCTGCCTCTGTTGCAGATGACTGGGCAAATGTCATGGACATACTTCTTGGACAGCAGACCATTACTTGGTGTGACATTGAGGCCCTGTACTTGATGGAAGGTACATACTCAAGAAGAGTGAATGCTGTCAGAATCTCAAAAGCTGCTTCCATAATATGTTATTGGGAGTGTGTGCACACATATGCTTCCAGTATTTGTTAAGGTATGTATCCCCCATATTTGTTGTCCTAACATAGGATTCCATATTACACATTCATTACTCATGTTAGGATCACATTACTGGTTGTAAAAGGTGTGGAATGTGGTATTGTGATATGCTGTTGTGTAGATCTGTAACAGTTGCCATTGTAATAGTGGTGTATACACTGTTGTAGCCACTGTATAAGGGTAATGTTTCAGACATGTCCCTACTGTAGGCCATTTGTCCCACCATTATGTTCATTTCTGTCCACACATCTTGCACTGACAGGTTGTTAGGTATACTGCGGGACTCTTACATGCCCTTCAAATATGGCACCATGGTGACCACTGTGATGCAGTGCAGTTAACAGCAACAATAAGTGAACATGTACAGCATGCATTATGGGTAGGTGTGTTAAATGTGTGCATGGCAAATATCATGGCCATAACATGGCCGGTGTATTGGCAAACCTGAACAAAACAACTCCATACTCACCAGCTACAGGCTGCTTCCCAAGTTGTATACCAGAGGGACCTACACATTGTGTGAGAGATGTAATGTCAGTAGCCACACCTGTGGCATTGGTAAAGGGTGGGAGCAGCATTTCAGTACCTCAATGGTACAAACCCACAATAATAGAAATTATGCACATCTGTTCATTACTACACTGCAGCAACAGACTATGTTATCTGACATATGCATGAAGATATTTTACAGATGAAGATGGATAAGCAACAGTGGTCTAGTAATGTGCCCTGGGGTCTTACCTGCATGCTCCTTGTCCACTGTGTGGGTATCACCCACCTCCACAATGCTATCATCAAGTTCATGGCTTGGCTGGTGGTCGCCTGCCCCAAGGCTGACGAGGAGCTCCTCAGCATGTGTCAGTGGGGGCTGGATGGCATGTCCTCCACCTGTGGCTAGTTGGTCCCTCCTAACTGCACCAGCATGCTGACAGGTGTGGTGGATGAGGTCAGTGGAATGATATTGCATCTGCCCATAACTGCGGTTATGCAGGCTGACATAATTTACCCTGTGGATGTGTTCATTCCATAGGGAGGTCTTCTTCTGCAGATCATGGGCCATGCATCCAAAAAGGGTTCTGTGATGTTGTACAATGAAGTTTATTATTATGTCATTCTCCTGGGGAGTATACACAGGGAGATGTTCACAGGATGTGGTACCTGGAAGACATAAACAGGAAAAAAGGTCAGAGGACTTCATACTGCAAGGATATAATAGTTGTCAACTGACATCTCTCTCCCCTCCCCCACCATATCTGCAACAATAATCTGAGCACACAAATCAATGGGTATATTTACACCAAATTAAAATGAAGAACTCCTGCATGTACGGTAGGTGCATGGCCCCAAAATACAAGATCCACAAAAAATACACAGGCCAGCACTCAAAGGCATAAGGTGCCTAAAATAAAAATATTTTATTAAAACATATATAGGCAAAACAGACCGGTTTCACACCAAAAGTTATTCCTCAATGTAAAAGTATAACAAGCTCTAATTGCACCACGAGGACCTCAAGCTGGTGTAGCAGATCTCCCAATTCTCTGCAGAGCTCCTTATGCACCAGACCCTGGACTTGACTTCAGGTGACAGGATCCTGTCTGTGCCTGGTCCCGGGGGGGGCAAGCCCCATCCCCCTGAGGTGGTTCCACTTGAAGGTAGTGCAGGACCAACAGATGAGGAGGTCCTGTGGTGGGTCTCAGATGTGCTGTGGCCTGGTGCCATGGTGCCACAGCCAGATGAGGTGGGAGAGGTGGGTCCGCTGCGTCCAGCCTTCCCAAACGTGCTATGGTGTTGAAGTTTTAAAACATATATGGGTTAGTAATAGTCAACACAATCCAGAATTAGTTATAACAGGGTGCATAGATATTCCCATTAACCCAAAACACCGGATTTGGAACAGTTGCATCGCAAACAGAACACATGCATTTATGTAACCACAGTTTCAATTGCAATGACATGCAGGTTACATTGATAGCAGCAGGCCACCAATGATAGTATTTCAACATGGAACATTAATAGAAATGCATGTCTATATTTATTGAACAATAGGACATATGTCCCAACAGTAGGTTTGGTGTAAACATACCCATTGATTTGTGTATTTAGATTATTGTTGCACATATGCTGGGGTGGGAGAGATGTTAATTAACAACTTATATATCCTTGTAGTACTCACAACTTTAATGATCATTGCTTTAATCATTAAGGTACAGGTATTATTACAATACCCTATGGCCTTGGTTTGGGCAGTGGTATGTTTGCACACAGTGTATACTTCAACTGTCTTATAGCTAAATTCTACATCTCTTACCTGGTAGACCTGTGGAGATAATGTTTGTTAACACTACCTGACTGTTTCTACACCTATTCCACAGTGGCAGCTCATGATTTCGGACTGCAGGACTGCAGCCCCCCCAGCTGTGAACCACAATGGTACAGTCCTATAGTCCTCCGAATCCTCCATACAAAGTGAATCCGGACTGGTGCCTTACCAGTTCGGATTCAATAAGAAGGAAGCAGACTGCTGATTCCACAGAAGTCTATGTGGTGCTAACCACATAGACTGGACGGGGATTGGACTGCAGAGTCAGCAGTCTTGGACCACTCCAGGAAAGAGCCACAAAACCAGAAGTATGCATTCTGGCATGAATGTGAGCTTTTGAGTCTTGCTGTGGATTACTTAGCTAACTGTGGATTGTATTGAAAGCTAGCTTGTTGCAGGTTTGTCTTGCTGTGGATTACTTAGCGTTAGCTAATCATTCACAAACACAGGATGGGGAAGCTGCTGCAGGAGATTGGATTTGGCAGGTACAAGATAGAAAGCTGCTGCAGGTGTGTAAATTACGTAGCTTTTAACTAAATGTTCATTTGGGGCTGCTGCAGGAGGTGTGGTTTTGTGTGTGTGTGTGTGTGTGTGTGTGTGTGTGTGTGTGTGTGTGTGTGTGTGTGTGTGTGTGTGTGTGTGTGTGTGTGTGTGTCTGTGTGTGTGTGTGTGTGTGTGTGTGTGTGTGTGTGTGTGTGTGTGTGTGTGTGTGTGTGTGTGTGTGTGTGTGTGTGTGTATGTGTGTTTGTGTGTGTGTAAAATGCCCCACTCAGTGAGTACTGGTAGCTACCATTTGTGAAACGTTTGGAGATTTTTGACTCATATTTTGTTCTGTTCTGTTCCTTGTAAAATCTGTGGTTTCTGAGTGTTGAATCCCTTACATAGTTGATGGTGCTTTGGTAGCATTGTTGTCTCACAGCTAGAGATTCTCTAGTTTGATTCTTGGCTGGGGTGCCTTATATGTGGAGTCTGCATATCCCCCCTGTGTTTGTGTGGGTTTGCTCTGGTATCCTCACATGCTACAAAGACATGTGTCTGCAGTATTTCTCCCTGGGGCTCTGCTGAAAATTGTTTTTTTTTTTCCAAGTCAGACTTTTCTGGTTAACAAACATTAAATAAATTAAATTGACAGGCATTTGCATTTCAGACTTCATATTCTTCAGAAAGTACATAGTAACACAAAACCTTTTATTCTAGCAATTTTCTAAGTTTATAAGATGAATATTTGAAATGTGTCCCTATTTTTGGGATAGTATTCCCCCATTATTGGCTTCGTCCAGGTTTTATGTGCTAAGGTTGAGAGCTATGGTGAGAACTGAATTCACTGAATATGTTTGAGGGCTGTATTCCCCTATTACTGGCTTTGTCCAGGTGTTTTGTGCTAAGAGGTTGACAGCTATGGTGAGAACTGAATTCTCTAAATGGTAACCATTTAAGTTTCAGTCTTCCTCTCTTTCTCAAAACGGCTGATTTGGCATAGTGGTATGTTGCTCTGACTGTTTTACACAGGATCCTGGGTTCATGACTTGGCAGTGAAATGCATGATGGTAACTAAACATTTTAATCTAGCAACTTTCCAAGATTATGCAAGCAATGTTTAAAATGTGTCCCTGTTTTTTGGGCTTTTGTTCCTCCCCAATACATTTTGGCATTTTCCAGATTTCTTGTGCTGCAAAGTTGAGAGATACAGCCGAATGTCGAGTAGATTTTACAAGGAGCTGAGAGCTGCAGGGGAAGAGAAGTTTAGTGCTGCTTATGCTGAGATGGCTTGCATTGTTAATAGCACAAAAGGTAGTGCACTTGCTTTTAATGCAGAAGGCTGTGGGTTCTACTCCCACAGTATGTAGATGCATTGCTGATATTGTACTGTGTTGTAAATGGGGTGGTTCTGCTGTCTTGAGAATGCCCTATTTGTCGAAGATACCTTGTAACTCTGAACTCATCCATTCCCTATTGCAATATTACTAGCTTATCATTTTTAATGTAATCTAGACAACTTATACCTCAAGGGCAATAGGCACGTTATTTGTAGATGAAACAATGAAATATAAAGTTGTTTGCTAGCAGCAACCTCTTCATTACTTGCAGATATTTTTAATGTGGAATTATTTAGATTACTTTTACTTCTGTAGAGATTATGCATATTTACTGATACTGGTGGACTGTAGAAGTTTGAGTAGACTTTTATGATGGAAATGTTCTCAGTTGGGCAGTTTCATCATTATTGGTGCATGTATTTTGTTTCATTGTTTACTGGCAAAATGTTCAAAACAATAGATTTAAAACACCCTCTAACAACTGTACTGTATTATACAAGGAATATAATTTAATGCAATCAGGAAGGTGCATCGCAGAACACATGTATGTTTTGTGTGCAAGGGGCCTATCATTTGAAAATAGCCCAAAGTTAATCTTTATCTGACACTAGCCAAATGTATTTTCTTTGGATGTGGGTTTCAATGCTGTTTCAATGAATGTGAGTTTCAAGGGAAGAGAAGTTTTAATGCTAAGTCTGTTTTCATTGTGAATCTGCATTGCTTTGTTTAGCAGATGTCTTGGTGTTTGTGCTGTAAAATGCAAAATAAAACTTTCAAATGAAGTCCAAATCATTGTAGAAGTAAAGCAGTATGCATATTAGTGCTTATGTTAAATGGTGTGAAATAGCCAAGTAATGGTTCATTGGAATGGCTGCAGGGGGAGGCTCCATTCAACCATGATTTTGTGAGGGGGAAGGGCGACAAACTCAAAGACAGCCCCAGCTTAACTAGATCTCTCAACTGTCCAGATTTTCACAGAATGAATAGATTTTTGCTTCTTATTTTTGGCTTGTTCCTCATAAAATTTGTGTTTCTTTGGCAAATCATTTAAGAATTAAGTCACTAAATAATGACAGACAATGAGTTTCAGACTTCATAACCTTTAGAAAAATGCATGCTAAAGCAAAACTTTTTATTCTATCAACTGTCTCAATTTATGCAAGAGCAATTTTTAGTACTGTTTATATGTTCCCCCAATATATTTGGTCTTGTCCAGATTTCATGCATGAACAGGTTGAGAAGTACGTGCAAATAAATTGCTTTAAAATTGCTTTATAGAATTAGGCATATTCAAACCTCTCAACTGTCCCTGATTTTGGCTCAAAATGTTGCTCTTCCCCTAATAATCCCTCCTCAAAATGGCAATTTTGGAAGAAAATGTGGAGGGTTTACAATTAATAAATAACTGTAATAATTACAGATTACTTTTATTTCAGGAAATGCATGTAGATTCTTTTATTTTGTCAGCTGTTCAAGTTAGCAGTACTAATATTAAAAAAGTGTCCTTCTTTGACAGGTTCCCAGCTGCATTGTGTGGCTATTTTATATTTTTGCATCACATTTTTGGTCTATTTTTCATACAATTGTGTTTTTTTGGCAAATTAGTGCCAAATCATTAAATACTGAAGTTAGAAAATAATGACAGACATTTGAGTTTCAGATTTCATACCCTTCAGAAAATTCATACTAATGCAAGACCTACTATTCTATTATCTTTCTAAGTTTATAAGAGCAATATTTAACAATTATCCTTATTTTTGGGCCTTTGTCCCACTTCTATGTATGGCTTTGTCCAGATTTCTTGCTCTGAGGTTGAGAGATAAGAGATATGACAAATGTGTCTGGGCCAACCACCCCATTCCCTATGTAGTGACTCCAGATGTGTCCAGGTAAGGCAAGGAACAGTTATACAGTGTGAACGTCCAGAGTATCCCCCCATCCAAGGTAGACACAAGTACTACAGTGGCTTTTCATATGTCCTTGATTTTGCAGAATGTTCTGGTTTCTGTCATATTTTTATACTGTTGATTTATGCTTATTATTATACAGAAAGTGCCTGTTGCTCTGTGTTTAAGTAGCAATGATTTAATGACCATCAGGTAAGCTTGTCTGAGAAAGTAGGATGCAAGTAAGCTTCAATAAGCATAGTGTTAAAGAATTGCCAACATTGAAAGCCTTTCTGTTGTTGCCATGCAGAGGATACTTGCATAACAGGTTGGTGGGAGGATGACATAATGGTTAAGGTGCTTACCTTAAAGACACAAAGTGCAGCATTTGATTCTCCCATGGGGTAACTGACTAGGCTTCAAATGGCCCAAAAGGGCAGTTAGCCTAGTACTAACCTATGAAGTACATAATGTATATGCCTTGGGTATTGAAATGCATATGACCATATTTGTAATAAAGGATATGATTACATTACTTTAAAAAGCTCATTACATTTGTTGGTGACTTGCAGTCATCTTTGCAGGCTTTACCTGCAAACTAAACAGAATGCCAATCAATCATGTGTGGTCCATAACCTGTGCAGTAATCCTTTAAGCAATGTATTTTGAGCTTGTTTCTTGTTTGCTTTTCATTTTTTTTACTTTGATCATGTTTTCCCCATGCAACAAGTAGATAGTTGTTGTCAGGCAGCAGATCTTTTTTGGATAAGAAACATTTTTACAAGTGCGGGTATCACAGAGATTGCTACTTTCAGAATATTACCTGGTACTTTAATAAAGCTGAATATAAATTATAATTAGAATTGCAGTGCAAGGAGAAGTGGTTTGAGTTGAGTGCTGCTTGTTTTTCTTATACTTGATTTTGACTGGCATACCAGTAATGTATTTAAAAAGTAATTTATTTTTTCATGCCTCACAACCTTTTTGTTTTCATTTAGAAATTAAGAAAGCTGTCATGCAGCCAATGCATTGAAATATTTTTTTTCTTCTGCACTTCATTTTGTCTTGATTGGGCTCTCATAATGATGGTTTGGCACCCAGGACAGCATATTTAATTAAAGTTATAGGTTTTGTGGTTTTGAGCATAGCCCCTCCCCTTTCTAGTTGGCCACACCCCACCCCATTGACCCCACCCATTCAGCTGTCTCCTGCATCCCCCCTTTGATTTGAAGTCACCAGCTACCACTGCTATTCCAGGATTCTGAATTAATATTATGCACATACATCTCAATCTCTTAATGCACACACTCTGGACAAAGCTTGACAACATGTGGGTATAAATAGGGACATATTTTGAATATTGCTCTCATAAACTTGGGGAGTTGCTAGAGTAACAGGGTTTGTTTTAATATACATTTTCTGAAGGTGTTGAAGTCTGAAAATCAAATGTATGTCATTATTTAGTGACTAGAATTCTGAGACGATCCCACTGATTTGCCAGGGGTACAGAGGAACATCCAGAAAATATGAGCCAATTATCTGGACATTCTGAAAAAATCTGTACAGTTGAGAGGTATGATTATGCATACAGCTTACTACCACTCCCAGGATTTGAACCATGGCTGTGTCTGCTCAAAATACAACACTTTTAAGCTTCAGCAGAGTGTGCTATTTGGACACTGCTGTGTAACCCTTCAGTGTTTTCTGTCTAAGTCTGTCTTGGTTGTACAATCTGATCTCGTACTTACAACAGTCTTATACAGACATTCCTAGATATTTTTTCTATGTAGCACAGTGTGGATAACAGTAGTAAACACAACATTATTATTCAGAGAATGCAACAATAAATGCCATACAATACCAGAGTAAACACAACCAGTCCACGATTTAGAGCTTTATTGTTAAGCAGTTACAGTTTTATTTAAATATGACCTATATGGGACTATTACTGTCATATTGTCTGATTTATTCAGTACAACCCATACACAGTTTATATACTGTCAGGTAAATTTCTACTACTTTATATTTATTTGGTATGACAAGCAGAATTGTTATTCACCAGCCCCACAACACAGCCTTTGCAGCCTACTAGCATGGGCTTCTTGATTCACAGCCCATTCAGCTGCAGCTGGAAGGGAAATAGAGAAATATTTAGGCATACATATCCATCATATACACAGGCTGGACATAGCAAGCAGTTATTGGTATGAGTACTTACACACTGCTGGGACATCACCCCTCTGCCATGCTTCTTGGACCCACTCATCCAAGAGCTCCCTCCCTTTCTCTGCATTAAGTAGGCTTAGTGGTGCCAGACCTGTTCACCAGTCCGAGGGATACCAGTGACACTGGTGAGATCATGGGTGAGATGGTCCCAGGCTTCCATTTTATATTGGGAGCCTTGGTACTGACCCTGCAGAAGTCTGTAAACATGGTTATGTACCAGGAGTCCTACCATGACCTTGGACTCCTGCATGCCCCGGCGGTGGGCACCGAAGCACATGCATGCCCTCACCAACTCCTTCCATACTGCCTACAGTGGGAAGTTGCAACCAGTTATGAGCTGTATTCCCGCCTGTGGGGTTTAAATATGGCCTTTTCCTGCCATTTGCTGTGATTGCATGGTTTTGAATATGCTTTGCTAAGCTAAGCTATAGGCAAATCTGCTTAGCTAAGGTTGGCAGTTCTTAAAGGGACAGGTCCAGCACTGCTTACCAATGGGCAAATCCACTTAGTTGAGCTACTCATTGCTTAGCAGTCATATTCACACAATGCTTACTCCTGGTAAGCAGATCTGTGCAATGCTTAGCATTGCTTATTTTTCATTTTATAGACTGTCTGCTGGATGGCATTGATTCATCATTCATTGCATATTATACATTTGTTTACTGTCCCTGACATCCCCCAATGGGTTTCATTACATTTATTCATGTGTGACTATACTGTATGGAGCACTTGTGTTCAAATGGGGGTTTTACAACTTTATTAAACTGGCACCTCACATCTGGACCTAATGCAGTACTCCGGTTAACACATATATCTTATTTAGTAACTAATAATAAAAAATGTATATGTACTGCTTTCACATGTAAAATGCAACTTGGTTACAGTGGGGATCGAACCGGAATGACTGTTTGCAAAGCATATGCTCTAACCACTACACTATTACAAGGCTGTTTATGTTGATTGTCCCTTGCTATTTAACTTCTTGTGCTGTTTAAGCTGGACTAAGCATAGCTAAGCAACAGGCACACCTGTGCAGCTATACTTAAGCTTTATCGCATTTATAAAAAAAAATGGTTGTGTTATTTTACATGTACCCTTCAGAATATCCCTGCTAATGTTTAACCTGTTATTCTATCAACTTTCTGCTTTTTGGGAAAATTGCCCCTTTTGCCTTTGTCCACATTCCTTACTCTGACGGGTTGGGAGGTGTGCGCTATGTGCTTATGCTACCTGTGTTATTCTAACAACTTTTGGCTTGGTAGGGATGATTGTCCCTTATGTCTTTGACCAGATTTGTTATCCTGATGGGTTGGCAATGGCAATTCCGGAGTACATAGGGTGTGTGTGTTGTGAGAGCTCAGCTCTCAGACACAACCGCTGCACTCGTACACCGAACCATGTCTGTTTTACAGCATGGCAGCAGCCCTTTATAAATATGCATGGCATGCAGCTGTGCTGACCAGGAATGGTGCCTGCTGTGCAGGAATAAATTATTCCTGCATGGCTGCTTGCTGAATCCCAGGGATAATGTCTATGGCTTAAATTTCAGTATTTTGAAATTCAACATTGTACGTTTTCAGTATAATGAGACTCAGTCAAATGAGTTTTCATTATTTTGTCCATTTAGGATAGCAGCGCACCTTGCATATGCATGGAGGCACACTGCTATATAAACTAAATGGACACGAACCAGGCACGAGCGCAGGGGGCATGTGTCAGCAGGGCCAGCACCTGAAACATGCCCCCTTTACTATGAAAGTGCCATACGGCCCTTTCTGACATGAATGAGTGTCAAGCTATATAATATTAGAGCCTGTCTCTAATATTATACAGTAAACGGGTGTCTACAGACACTGAAATGTAAATAGGTATAATTTCAGTGTCCGCGGGCAATGAAAAAGAAATACCACAAACACCTAGAAGGCAGCAGCCTTCAAGTGCACACCCACAAATGTATGCACTCTTGCCCTACATGCATGGAAGCAGTATGCCAAGAGGAAAGGAATAAAAAATAAAAAAAGTAATAACTTTTTTTCATAAAATAAATTTGAAGTTTAAGTACCGCTTAGCTTGTTTGCTTGGGGCACTGCTATGCTTAGACTGGTTGAAATCCTGAAAATGATAGACAAGTGCTACTGTGATCGAAGATGGCATCAAGTTGTTGTAGCATAGTGGTATTTCCCTGGTATAGCATGTAGAACATGCTCAGCTCGAAACCCAAACATGGCAAATTATTTAATAAACTTTTAAGGAATGTGAATGATAGATGTCAATCATATGGCTCATGTATAGCACAGTAGGGGTGGGAATATGTAAAATATAAATGTAAAAAATAATTTATTAATTTAATGAAAAAAATAGATTTAAGCAATGCTTTGCTAGTGTAAGCATTGCTTACTTGCATTCAGCTTTGCTTAGCTGGTGTAAGCATTTATATGTGGATTTGCGTGGAGCTAAGCATAGTGCAGTAAATTAAATCCGGACAATCAAGAAAAAGTGCAGGAAAACTGCCCTATTTAAACATCACAGGAGGGGATACAGCCATAACCATGTGGGATTGCACACAGCAGGAACAAACTGGCTGGCGTTGGAGAAGGTGTGCACTTCCGAGTGCAACATTGGAGCATCCAGGAGTCCAGGGTCATGGTTGGGCTCCTAGTTAAAAACCATGACTGCTGGCTGCTGCAGGGCCAGTACCAGGGATTGCAGTACAAAGCAGAGGCCTGGGACCAGCTTGCATGTGATCCCACCAGCGCCACTGGCATATCCCAGACTGGTAAGCAGGTATGTCATCACCAAAACAACCTGGAGCAGAGGAGGGGTGCAGTCTTGGACCAGTGGATCCAAGAAGCTTGAGCACAGAATGTCCCATTTTTCTGAAAGTATGCAGTCTTATGTATCTCTAACTAAGTATGGAAAAAGTTCAACTTGTGACTGTGCAGGTGTGATTAATGTGTGATGTCTCCCCATACAGCTGCTGTGGAGAGGTCCCTGAATGTGCAGACTCATGCCCAGTGACTGACCCAGCTGCATCAGAAGTATGGTGAGTACAAAATACCTCATACTATTAGCAGTAAGAAATCAAAATTATAGTAATGGCAGTACTGCCTGTATATATAATTGTGCTGTAAAAGTCAGGAATAAATGTCTGTGTCAGGTTTCCAGTGTTACAATGAAGTATTACCAGCTGATGTGTAATACAAATATCAATAACAAACAAGGTACAAAATGCAGGAGAGGAATATTAGAATATGTATGAGTGTGTCTGAGTGAATCTGCCAAGAAAGTGCCATGTCAGGGCTACTGTAACAGTTAGAAATGAAAAACATTCCCCTGTGTAGATCATGCAGGAATAGTAATTGTGGATTTCTCAGTCGTACACAGGTATGCATGTCAAAACTTATAAAGGTGATCCCAAACACTGGTGTGTGTCATGTCACTTGTACCTGATAAATAGAAAATGTGTATGTCCTGCAGAATGCATTAACTGAGGTGAACTGATTTAGCACTGCTTGTCTGCATACTTTAGAATGGGCATGTCAAATAACTAGAAAAAAGCAACAGTACATATTCCCATCATAATGTGTTTTACTTGTTTGTCTGCCAGCATTGTGCTGTGTTAACCTTTCAATTTCAGCCATATGTAGCTGTGAATGTACTGAGAAATGTATACAACTAACAGGTGCAGACCTAAAACCTACACTGTGTACTCAGGAATCTAAATTGCAGTATGCAGTTGTAAAACAATCAAATGTGCAATCCAGCTAATGTGCACATGTTTCACAAACAGTGACACCAATATCTGTTGTGTATGCATAAATTGTACTGAAAATGGGAAACAAATAATGCAACATATCATAATAAAAGTACTGTGCACAAAAATATGTACTAGACAGACATTTCACAAACCACACCCAACACCTCCCTAGTAGCACATTCTGATAACGACTAGGCCCGTAGTTCAATTTTGCACACACAGCATGGTTCAAATCCAGGGACCGCCACTAACATCTCAGTCTGGTTCTACATTTTTAACCTGCAATCTGAATAGAAAAAATAATGTACTGAAACACATGCATTTTCCATACAGGGCATACAGGTAAAGCAATGTGAATAGAAATACTAGTATGATGTGTATAACTATGAAAACTGTGCAATTGCTGTGTTGATCAGCCCCAGTCCTACAAATAGATGCAAGCTAGACAGCCACACTCTGCAGTCTGGCCCAGACAAGCCCCTCAAGTGTCATGCTGTCATGGATAGTTTCCCCAGTTGACACAGAGAATATCACAGTAGATGTATGTGAAGGACACAACACACACTCCAGGGCCTGCATCTAATATGTCAATATGAAATATGTGTAGAAACAGCAATGTAATGTGCACACAGTTCATCTGCACAGGCCCACAGGTAAGAAAATTGGTATAAGCCAGGTCTGATGTGTATAACTAAAATAAGGGTGCAATTGCTCTGTTGATATCTACAGCTGTTGGTGTGCTGTACCAGCCCAATGGCCCTGGTAGAGTGTAAGTGTGCTCAGAATGTAGAGTAGTAAATAGTAGTGTACTGACAACTATGAACAAAAAGACAGAAAACCTTTCCGGTCCAAACGACAAGGACTGGTGCTTGAAGTTAAAAGCTTAACAGCTTAAACAGTTAGACAGCCAAATATCAGCCAGCAATGCAGCAAAAGTTTAGTGATCCAAGTAATACGTTGAATGACAGCCCAATGCAGTTCTAAATTCCAGTAAAACGGTTTATTGTCGACACAAAAACAGAAAATAACACGAGCGCTTTCGCCTGGTACCTACCAGGCTTTTTCAAGTGAGACAAAAACTTGAATCAATGTGCAACATTTATATAGCTGGGTAATGCAGCTAATTAAGTAATTAACAACACTGTGTGCAATCTATGATTTTAACATTTACTTTAAAATTGCCTAATGAGCTTGCCTGCTATTTTCTTAACAGAATACCTTACAGTGCATCTCAACAGTGTTTGCAGACTGCAAAAAAGCATATGTAGGAAACAGGCACTGCCCTCTGAAATGGTTAAAAAATATGTATGTATACACTTAATTTACTTTACATTAATTAAATAAAACTTTTAAAAAACCATGCTTGCCATCCCAAAAACAATTTTTTATGCAATATAAAAATCTAAAAATCCAGCAACCAATTGGTATGTTAATAAATATATAAAAACCCTTTAGAAACCAACTCAAATGGTTGTAAACCACTTAAAAATGATGCTGGTACATTATGAATTCAAATTAAATGTTCTTGGCTTTTGCATCACCATAAAACTACCACCTTAAAGTGTATAATATGTTTGTTAAATGGTTAAAAACCAAAATACATTTAGAGTTTGTTCCTTCTCTGTTTAAGAATAGGTGCTAAACTAATATTGTCGTTAAGTCCTGGATATTTAGCTGCATTTAACTTAAGCTGCCAAATCAATTCTCTTGTTTCAAGAAGAGTTTCCCAATCTCCACCCTGCTCATCCTGCTGTATTTTCTCAACAACTAGAAATTTTAATGCCATGTTTGGACATAACAATTGATGTTTACAAAAAGCATTGGTTTGTTTACCTTTACTAATATCGTACAAATGCTCGTATATTCTACGTTTTAGAGGCCTGTCAGTTTTGCCAACGTAGAAAGCTGGACATGCTTGGCAAAACCCTATGTATACCACCCCTGCAGAATTACAGGAATATTTGCTACTTGCCTTCAAGGTAATGTTCCTGGATGGGATGGTTATTTTGTCCGTTTGTAAAATATAAGGACATTGATTGCATCGGCCACATCTAAATGTGCCGAATGTGTCGTTAACTTTGCCACCTATTTTGACATGTGATTTTTGTTCAAACACCCCTTTTAGATTAATGTCCCTTTTCCTACTAAACCCTATATTAGTAGGTAGTTTATTTGCCATTTCATCCTGCATGGTTACTATGGGCCAAAAACTTCTTATTGTGTTCTCAATGAATGTAGCGTCTTGTGTGTAAGTATAAATAAAATTCTTTTGAAGTGGTTTCTCCGTTACTGCTCTGTTACTTGTAGCAAATGCTTTAGAGCCCAGTAAAGGGAAATAAAATTCATCTCTTTTAATAATAACTTCTGCTAAAATTGTTTGAAATACGTCAAAGGGATATCCTCTTTCTTCAAATAAAGTTCTGAGGAAATCAGCTTCTTCCAGGAACAGCTGTGTGTTACTACACATTCTCGCTGCTCTAATGAGCTGTCCCTTTATAATACCCCTTTTAATATAGTAGGGATGCTCGCTTTCAAAATGCAAAAAAGTGTTAGAGTATGTCGCCTTCCTGTAGGTTCTTGAAAGAAAACCTATTCCACTAGGGTCTTTTTTTATTGAAACATCCAAGTAATGCAAAGTGTTATCACTAATTTCATGTGTAAACCTCAAAAAATTAGTTGAACCACTAATGTGCTCAATAAACATCAGAAACTGCTCTCTAGTGCCTTCCCAAAGAATACATATATCATCAAGAAATCTCTTATAAAATCTGATATATTGTTTCCAATTTGAGGAATGAATATACAATGTTTCCCATTTATGTAGCACGATATTTGCATAAGCCGTGGCGCAGGGTGCGCCCATAGCCACTCCACTTCTTTGTCTATAAAATTCCCCATTGTTAAAGATGAAATTATTATGCAAAACTATGTCCATAAACTCAATAATTAAGTTAGTCATTTTGCCTCCAAGACCTGCTTCCACAGCTATCATTTCTCCAAACCAATCCAATGCTGAGAACTGAATTCACTAAATGGTAGCCATTTTAGTTTGTCTTCCTCTCTTTTACAAAACAGCTGATTTGGCATAGTGGTATGTTTCTCTGACTGTTTTGCATAGGGTCCCCTGGGTTAAAGACGTGGCAGTGAAATGTATGGCGGTAACACAGCATTTTATTCTAGCAACTTTCCAACATTATACAAGCAATTTTTAAAATGTGTCCCTGGTTTTTGGGCTTTTGTCCCCCCTCAATAAATTTCGGCTTTTTCTAGATTTCTTGTGCTGCAAAGTTCAGAGATACAACTGAGTGTTGAGTAGATTTTACAAGGAGCTGAGAGCTGCAGGGGAACAAAACTTTAGTGCTGCTTATTCTAAGTCTGCTTGCATTAATAGCACAACAGGTAGTGTACTTGCTTTTGATGCAGAAGGCTGTGGGTTCTACTCCCACAGTAGACAGATGCAATGCTGATACTGTACTGTGTTGCAAAGTGGGTGGATGCTGCAGTCCTTTTTGGCAAAGATACCTAGAGTAGCAGCTATGAACCTGAACCTGTTATCAATTTGCCATACTGTCCCTATTGCTGTATTACTAGCTTATCATTTTTATTTTTAATGCATGCAACATAGGCAATTTATTCCTCAAGGCCACAGGCACTTTATTTGTAGATGAATAAACAGTGACATATAAAGTTGTTTGCTAGCAGCAACCTCTTCATCATTACAGATTTCTTTAATGTGGAATTAATTAGATGACTTTTACTACTTTAGAGATTGTGCATATTTACTGATACTGGTGGACTGTAGAAGGTTGAGTAGACTTTTATGATGGAAATGTTCTGAAATGGGTAGTTTTGTCATTGGTGTATGCATTTTCTTTCATTGTTTACTGGAAAAATGTTCAAAACAATACATTTAAAATGCCGTCTAACAACTGTACTGTATTGTACAAGGAACATAATTTAGTAGAATCAGGAAGGTGTATCAAAGAGCACATGTATGTTTCATGTGCAAGGGGCCTATGATTTGAAAACAGCCCAAAGTTAACCTTAATCTGCCACTGGCAAAATGTATTTTCTTTGAATGTGGGTTTCAATGCTGTTTCATTGAATGTGAGTTTCAAGGGCAGAGAAGTTTTTAATGCTAAGCCTGTTTTCATTGTGAGACTGCATTGCTTTGTTTAGCAGATGTCTTAGTGTTTGTGCTGTAAAATGCAAAGTAAAACTTTCAAATGAAATCCAAATCATCATAGAAGTAAAGCAGTATGCACATTAGTGTTTATGGTAAATGGAGTGAAATAGCCAAGTAATGGATCATTGGAATGGCTGCAGGGGGGAGGGCTCCATTCGACCATGATTTTGTGAGGGGGAAGGGTGGCAAACTCAAAGACAGCCCCAGTTGAACTATACCTCCCAACTGTCCAGATTTTCACAGAATGAATAGATTTTTGCTTCTTATTTTTGGTTTGTTCCTCATAATATTTGTGGTTTTCTCATTTAGGAATTAAGTCACTAAATAATGACACACTGAGTTTCAGACTTCAAAACCTTCATTAAAATGCATGCTAAAGTAAGACCTGTTCTATCAACTGTCTCAGTTTATACAAGAGCAATTTTTAGTACTGCTTATATGTTCCCCCAATATATTTGGCCTTGTCCAGATTTATTGCATTAACAGGTTGAGAGGTCCATGCAAATAAATTGCTTTATAGAATTAGACATAGCCAAACCTCTCAACTGTCCCCGAATTTGGCTCAAAATGTTGCTCTTCCCCTAATAATCCCGCCACAAAATAGCAATTTTGGAAGAAAACATGGAGGGTTTACAATTAAGAAATAACTGTAATAATAAGAGTTACAGATTACTTTTATTTCATAAATGCAAGTAGATTCTTTTATTTTGTCAGCTGCTCAAGTTAGCAGTACTATTACTAAAAAAGTGTCCCTTCTTTGACAGGTTCCCAGCTGTATTGTGTAGCTATTTTATATTTTTGTATCACATTTTTGGTCCATTTTTCATAATTTTCTTTTGGCAAATTAGTGGTAAATCATTAAAGACTGATGTTAGAAAATAATGACAGACATTTGAGTTTCAGATTTCATATCCTTCAGAAAATTCATACCAATGCAAGATCTACTATTCTATTATTTTTCTAAGTTTATAAGAGCAATATTTAAAAATGATCCTTATTTTTGGGCCTTTGTCCCACTTCTATGTATGGCTTTGCTCTGAGGGTGAGAGGTATGACAAATGTGTCAGGGCCATCACAGTCAGCCAGAGCCATTTCAAATTGTGACATACTTGTTGCACCCCGCTCCGCCATGTAGTGACTCTGGATGTGTCCAAGCAAGGCAAGGAGCAGTTATGTAGTGTAAATGTGCAGGGTATCGCCCCATCAAAGGTAGAGTACTGCAGTGGCTTTTCATCTGTTCTCAATTTTGCAGAATGGTCTGGTTTCTGTCATATTTTTGTACTCTTGATTTATACTTATTACTCAAAGTGCCTGTTGCTCTATGTTTTAAGTAGCAATGTTTTAATGACCATCAGGTAAGCTTGTCTGAGATCATAACATGCAAGTAAGCTTTAATAAGCCTGCCAACATTGAAGCCTTTCTGTTGTTGCCATGCAGAGAATACTTAACTAGATAATGTATAAGCGTTGGGTATTGAAATGCATATCACAGTATTTGTAATAAAGGACAGGATTACATTAGTTTAAGAAGCTCATTACACTTGTTGGAGACTTCCAGTGATCTCTGAGGGGTTTACCCGTAAACTAAACAGAATGCCATTCATGTGTGGTCCATAACCTGTACAATAATCCTTTAAGCAATGTATCTTGAGCTTGTTTGCTTTTCATTTTTTACTTTGATCATGTTTTCCCCATGAAACAAGTAGATAGTTGTCAGGCAGCAGGTCTTTTTTGTATAAGAAACATTTTTTACAAGTGGGGGCATTGCAGAGATTGCTACTTTCAGCATGTTACTTGGTACTTTAATAAAGCTGAATATAAATTATAATTAGAACTGCAGTGCAAGGAGAAGTGGTTTGAGTTGAGTGCTGCTTGTTTTTCTTATACTTGATTTTGACTGGTATTCCAGCAATGTATTTAAAAAGTAATTTATTTTTTCATGCCTCTCAACCTTTTTGTTTCCATCTAGATATTAAGTAAGCTGTCAAGCTGCCAATGCATTGAAATATTTCTATTCTTTTATACTTCATTTGTCTTGATTGGACTCTCATAATGAGGGTTTGGCACCCAGGGCAGCATATTAAATTAAAGTTTAGTTTTTGTGGTTTTGAGCATAGCTCCTCCCCTTTCTAGCTGTCCGCACCTCCTTCCCATTGACCCCACCCATCCGGCTATCACCTGCAGCCCCCCTTTGATTTGAAGTCACCAGCCATCACTGTTCCAAACCACCCTCCCCGTCAAGGTGCTTACCCCCTCATGTGTCATACACCACCCCTGTCTGCTGTCTTGTCTGTCTGCAAATGCAACCTCTCCTACCAAACCTCTCTCACCCCACTTACCAATAATCCTTCCTTAACATTCCACTCTCACCTTAAAAAAGGGGCATCTGTCCCACAAAAAAGCACATCCCATACATAGCTCTGCATTTCACTCAGAGACATGTACCCAGCATACAATCTAACCCTACCAATCATCCATATTTATGATGCCCACACACATCCATGTAGGGTGTGAGGCTCCAAATTATAAATTGCCTACATTGAAAGCAGTTGTTGCTGCCAAAGAAATGCAGAACTGTGGTCCTTTCCTACACCCACCCTGCACATCCCTACTTGTTTCACCTCATGTTTGTCCTGTGCTTGCCCCAATTTCACCACTTTCCGTATCTCCCTTTTTTTTCTTTTCTTTATTTGAAATTAGCATGGGTTTAAGCAGCCGTAAGTGAAGCTAAGCTAACTTAAGCATTGCTTAGCTCCATGCAAACTTACTTACAACTGCTTTAAACTGCCATAATCACTCTGTCTCCAACAGCCCCTGTTCTGCCTAGCAACAAAATAGTCAACCCTTGCAAGGCTCAAACCCACGACCCTGCACACTATAGCCAAAGTGATTTAGCACTAAGTCATGTCAGATATAAATAAACCTGATGTTTTCTCACACATATCATCCAGCGCAGTCATATATTTAATATAAATATATGTATACATACACATATATATATATATATATATATATATATATATATATGGGTTACCCTTACTTACTCAACAGACCACTCCATCGAAACTCAGTCCATAGAAGCTGCAAAACATAAACAACCAGCCGGCTGACGTTACTCACATAGTAAGTAACCATTTGCCCATCCACAAGTAGAAACCTACCACTACAATGAACACACACATGTGGGGGGCTTTGCCACCCACACCCCCCTTACTTAATATTCCAACTCCAAGAACGCACTTCAGCGGGGGTACAGGGCAAAGTTCAGGTTCCTGGCCAAACGGTTACTTATGTGAGTAACCTCAGCTGTCAGGTTGTCGATGTTTTGCAGCGTTGATGGAATGCGTTTCATTGGAATGGTCTGTCGATTAAGTAAGGGTTACCCATAGATATATATATATATATATATATATATATATATAAATATATAGATATATATTTACATATATATATATATATATATATATATATATATATATATATATATATATATATATATATATATATATATATATTTATTTATGCATATATATATATATATATATATATATATATATTTATTTATGCATATATATATATATATATTTATGCATATATATATATATATATATATATATATATATATATATATATATATATATATATATATATGTACACACTATATATATATATATATATATATATATATATATATATATATATATATATATATATACACATATGTAAAAAGATACCGTTAGTGGGGGTGATCGGGCGCTTGTAATTATTGATATCAACCCCTCCTCCACAGCTGAAATGATCTGCCTTGCAACACAATAACCAACACTTGCAAGTCTCATAGCTAGGACCCTACACAACATAGCCACAACAAGTTAACAGTAATCCATCTCAGCTGTACGATGTGAGGATGATATCAATAGCATATCACGCAGACCTGTACAATATGGAAGCAGTAAACATTCCAATGATACACACAAACACACACACACACACACATATATATATACATATAGTATATGGGTATATGTGTATGTATAGATATGTATAAGAAGATACCTATTTAGAGGGTGCACAGCATATTGAACAGCCGGTATTCCTACAGTTGCCACATTTTAGAATGGCCAGTGTTTGATTCTCTCATACAAAAGACAATTATTGCATGAAACATAAACCCACAGACAAGTCAAAGGATATGACACCACACACAGGTTTGCATACATATAAATGTTTATTTGTGCACTATTTCAGTTTTATATGCCATTTCATATAGCAGTTAGGTTTTTGAAATACATAATAAATGAGTAATGTAACTAAAGCAAAACATTTGATACAGTAATCTGAAAGCATAACATATGTTGCTGTCCAGGCCAAAGCCTTCAAGTACTACAACAGTAAAGAAACAATGGCCTGGAAGATAAGAATCAATCAACACTAATTAATTACAGATGTAGTTCAGCAGCCTTCAATTACACTTTGTACTCAACCCCTAGGGGGAAAAGAATTAAGTTGTCACAATGAAAATGTATCTGTTACATAAAAATGCTTAACTGAAAATATCAATATCACGCTGACAAACAGAACTGTCTGTAAGACAGTAAGCACTAGCCCACCACTGTTCCCATGGTGAAAAGTATGAAAATGTACAGCCATATACCTTAATGTGTCTTACTACTTATATCCCTCACATGTTGTAACAGCCTAGGTTATAAATAGTGCATACCCCTCCCTCATAGAATGACTTACAAGGGGATATAACAGGGTTACATAGACTGAACTTTGGACTGTACAAGTTCATACAAGTTTTGTCCAGCTGTAGCCCACATATATATGGACCCTACCCCACAATATGTGTGGGAGTCCACAACATCACTGGAATGATGGCAGGAATGCCAGCACTACATAATGATAGGCCACTACTCAACAACCTCTTACTGCATTACACATGGACAGAGCTTGGTATATAGGTGGAGGGCAGAGGCTGGAACACAGGGCCATATTTGCAATATTGCTGTTATACACTGTGAAAATTGCTGGTGTTACAGGATTGGTTGCAACATACCCTTACTCAGAAATATTAAGTCAGAAGCACAAATGGATGTAGCCATGTATGATAGCACTCAACAGACAGAATGCCACTGATATATCAGAGACAAGACCTGTGTGGTAAACACACAAACCATAACAGCCAATGCTCTGGCAATAATGTGGATAGGCCCACAGTTGAGAGCTATGCAGACAGACTGCATTCCATGCTAAACTAGCATGTACACACAAAACCTGTAAAACTAGTGGTATACATTGCATATAACAACAATACTCACACTGTCAGTAGATCTGGAACCTTATACAAATATGCAGTTGGCCTGGGTCTGCAAGTCCTCTTGTAAGAGGTATTGCTACCTGCTGTCTGTAATACTGCTTCCTACACACACAGTAAGGATGACTTCCATACAGGAAAGGTAAAGGGTCAATGCCCACATGATGTAGTAATAGTAGTAGTAATAGTAGTAGTGGGTTGCCATGACAGTGGTAATTGGAAATAATATGTAGCTGGTTGCATGCAACTAACAAGTGGTGAACACTGATTGGTGCAGATGCCATCACCTGATCATGAGCATCACCTACAAAATTCATACTGCAACCTATTCAAAGCAGCTCAATCCCTGTAGTGGAGAAAGAGAGAGAGAGAGAGAGAGAGAGAGAGAGAGAGAGAGAGAGAGAGAGAGAGAGAGAGAGAGAGAGAGAGACAAGAAAACATATCTAAAACAACTAAAACTACAAACCAAACCTATATAACACAGGTGACACATAAAAGTGTACATAGAAGAGAGGACAATACTAAAACAGGTATGTGAAACATACATGCATGTAATTGAATGTACTACTTGGTCTATAATAATGGGATAGATGATGTGGAAAATTTTATATGTGCCATCAAGTGTTGTTGTTGTAATGATGTCCTGCTGAACAACTGCTATGGACATAGCATCTGGCCCTGTGGGCAGTAGGCTATTCCTGTCAACTGTGCAAATCAGCACTGAATGACAAGATGTAAGCCATCATAGTGTGTGTTCTGTACCTCAAGACATGTATATTAGTGTGGCAAATACCTGGTGGTGGAAGTAATAATGTTATGATAGACACATGACTTTCAGACCCCAACACCTGCAGGACAGTCATGTTAATGTGAAATGTATCATGCACAAGTGCCATAGGTGTGTAATAGGCTTACCTGCAATCTGTCCCTATATATACCCCCCAGTGTTAGGCTGTGTCCACATGTGACAACTGTCTGATTTGAAGTTAGGCAGAACAGTGCAGCTGTGGAGGAAGGAGGGTTAGAGAGTGTGGACCTGATGTTTGAATGTTTGAATGCATCCCATATATATATATATATATATATGTAAATATATATATATATATATATATATATATATATATGTAAATATATATATATATATATATATATATATATATATATATATGTATATATATATATATGTGTGTGTGTGTGTGTGTGTGTGTGTGTGTGTGTGTGTGTGTGTTTGTGTATGTGTATATATATATATATCTATATATATATATATATATATATATATATATATATATATATATATATATATATATATATATATATATATATATATATATATATATATATATATATATATATATATATATATATATATATATGTATATATATATATATACATATATATATATATATATACATATATGTATATGTATATATATATATATCTATATATATATATATATATATATATATATATATATATATATATATATATATGTATAACATATTCTTAACATGTAGTGGAGTCATACCTCAGCACCAACAGTCACAACCTCTTAGGCAAGGGGATGTCATGTAAGTATTGCAGGTATACATGTAGACTTTTGCTAATGTAATAGGGGTTGTCTTAACAGAACTGTTGTGTGGGAAGTCACATCTGATATTGACATGTACGCCATCAGTTACTGACAGACATCATAAGATCATCATATTACAATACCACACAAATCACAGTAATGATCCTGTGGAATACAGCAGAGATATGACCAATAAATGTGGACAGTCTAACACACCCTGGTCAATCCATAGGTATACACAGCACCCCTTAGTGCAAGACGTGTAGACCAAGCCTGACAACGTGGATGTTTACAGCCATGTAAATTGGGGATATCACAAAAATACTGGAATAGGTGAGCTCACACAGTTTAATCATTCACAAACACCTGTCTGTCCCAACACATAATAACCGGAGGAGCAGAGGTCACAAGCCCACATACTACCCACTAGTTAGTGACATACATCTGTACAGCATCCTACAGCTTTGTCAGAAATACACAACAGTTATGGTGACTTGACAACAGTACATGTGACAAATATCTGGACATAACATCACACTGGTTAAATACACTGAGCTGCTAGGCATGTCACAAAGCACTGTCCAAACTACAGGCAGACTGCCACAATGCTAGCCTACATTTCTTATGGGAAAATACACATGTACCTGCAAATATAGCAGACTGTACAGGCATTTAACAGCACAGAGTAACAGACACCTGTGCGAAAATGCATACCCACAACCAATATGAACAAAGCCACAGTCACATAAGGTAAGCGTACTTAATATTACAGTATTTGGACTGTGTGAACCGCATCATCCTCATATATGCCACTCACACACCAAACTTACATATACTGGGCCAATACACAGTGTATTCCGATGCCTGACTGTGGTATGGGACATGAGTTGGTCTGGCCCTACAAACATGTACACCAATAGGGTACCATACACTGCAGCAGCATGCAACATCACATTGAACAAGACCAAGAACAATGACATCTACCACAGTCTGTACACAGACCAAGGTACATATTCAAATTACACACTCTGAAGACAATCACCATAAGTACACAGACCTTACTACTGTACATACTAGAACAGAATATCCAGGATTTGTCCTCAAATATAAGGCCTATTATACATACATGTCTAGCAGCCTGATATCTCACTGGCTTGTTATCAGGTATGATGTCAGTAAATAATGATGTACTGAACATATGCAACTCTTACTCCATGACATATGTAGAAAGGTTGACAGAGTTGTTGCTGGAGGCACTAACACAGGGCCAATATTGATATGTTGCTGTAATGAACCCATACATTTACTGGCATAACAGTGTTTGTTGTGACATATGTCTAGTGAGGGATATGAAGTCAGTAACTCACATGGCTGTCACCATGTACTGACTGCAATTCTCAGAGTATGCTACTGCATTTCTAAAGATAGGAAATGTGTGAGTAGCACAACACATGTAATACTCCAAACACTGGCCAGTCTGCAGATAGCCCTACAGGTGAGAGTTTCCCCAACCACATAACACTGTCATGACAGATATTAAATCATGTAGACCAGCCATATCCACACAAACCCTGTTAAACAAACATTACTTCAAATGCAGAAGAGCAAGACTTACATTCTGTAGTCATGTCTGGAACATCCCCCCTCCTGTTTGTTGGCCTGTCTCCACAGTGTATGTTTTAAGAGGTATATCCAACTACCCGCTGTGATGCTGCTTATTAAACACCCACATGAAGTCCTGCTCACAGTGAATGAAAAGGGTCAATACCCACATAATGTTCTTAGTTATAGGAGTGTGTTTCCATGCAATTGGCTATAGGAATGATATCACAGCTGTTCCACATGCAATCAGCTAGTGGAGGACTGCAATTCATGCTCAGGCCATTAGCTAATCATGAGCATCACTTACAACACACAAGCTGCTGCCTAAGCAAAGCAGGTATACTTTTCCAGATACACCAGAGAGGGAGTGAGAGGGACAGAGACAAAGTAAGAAAGGAAGGGGGTAGGAGAGTAAGAACTAAGCATGTTTATGTATGATCCATGGGTGGAGAGTGATATCTGGACATTATGACGGTGTCCTATATTGTGTACTAATCCATACTGTCACATGGTAATTGCACATGGGTATACACATTTATGGCTGAAGATTGTTGAACAGAATCTCTACAATGTTTGGAAAATGTTGGCCTTGTAATGTTGACAATGGGACAGGTAGCTCCTCAATATGATGATGTGGCAAAACCCACACTGCAATGGACCATGTCATTACACAATCACCACCAGCAAGACACCGATAATACACACAAATGGACACTTACCAGTACCGGGTTTCAAACCCATACCTGACTATGTATTGCTATTATATTCATCATCTTCTTTCAGCTGTTTCCGTTAGGGGTCACCACAGCAGATCATCTGTTTCTATTTCTTCCTGTCCTTTGCATCTTGCTTTGTCACACCAGCCACCTGCATGTCCTCTCTCACCACATCCATAAACCTTATCTTAGGCCTTCCTCTTTTCCTGTTACCTGGTATCTTCATCCTTAGCATCTTTTCCCAATATACGCAGCATCCCTCCTCAGCACATGTCCAAACCAACGTAATGTATTGCTATTATATTGTTATGTAGTTATTGCATGTGCCATGGGGCTTATATGTTGGAGACTTCTCCAAAAGTATCTTTGAAGGTGAGTGACATCAGTAACAGTGATAAATGATGGATAAGGTAACTGTAGTACATGTGGCTGGCCACAATTGCAGGTGTCAAGGAAGACACAACGACACTCTCTCAGGGACTCACACACATTATCACAGTCAGCAGGTTCAGGATTAGAACTCCTAATTAGTTTGCTACACTGCAGTATTATGAAGGTATCACATGTACCACAGAGCTTATCAGGCTAATATATGCCCAAAGGGTATTTCAAGGTGAATGACATCAGATGTCATGCTACAGTAGGGCAATGGGAGCTGTAGTGGGTTTGAATGGCTTCAAAATCATTAATCTCCACACACACACACACACACACACACACACACACACACACACACACACACACACACACACGTATAGACATACATGTGCCACTACTGGCATGCATGGGTTCATTGCTTCACAGGTGTGTTGTAGCTGACTGTGCCAGAAGGCTGTAAAAGGCTATGCAAAGGGTGTACCTTGACATCAGGCCACATGACAATGGTCTCCAGTGTGGCTCAGAGGGTGTAGTCTCTGGATTGGCCCACACAGGTGGGTTTTGTATGCACCATTCACTCATCTGGGTTACTATTGTGGGTGGCCAGCACTGTGCAATGCTTGTTATGTATGTGTTCTATATTCCATAACATGGATAGTGTATGGGTTGTGCACATGTCCCACATGCATGTTCTGTGACATGTGGAGGTGTACCTGGCATCTCTGGGGCTTGCTGAGTGGACAGATTGTTATCATCTGATGTGGCATTCCTGACCTCATGCGGTGAGAACAGGCTATGGAACTGAGGTCATGCCTGCACCTACATTGACAGCATGATACAGGTATTCAGTGGAGTTAGTGGCATCTGTCCATACAGGGCATGTGTATAAGGCAAGGTATTCCCTTTGTGGGTTACATTTTCAGACTCTACAGTTGTTGTAGGCATCCAGTGGGGAACATAGCAAAGGACCATTGTAAGTGATTATTTGCCTATTGTAGGGGATGGAACAGGGTGCCATGTCCTCTGTAGTACACTGCAATCACACCATCCTGTGGGAAATATGCTGGGAACTACCAGTATAGTGGTTGTTGCCTATCCAAGTGTATTTGTGCATGAGACGTGGGTGGAAAGTGTTCTCTGTGTAATACAAGGGTTGCCTATATTGTTCACCAATCTATAATGTCACATGTAGGGCTATGGATTGTCTATACCAGCCTCTGTGCTGGCTGACTTCTGTTGTCTTTGTAAGGTGGACATTGTGACATATAGTAGGTCCTCATTATAAGAATTTAGCAAAACCAAACCCACAATGAATCCTGATATTACACAATCACAGCAACCTCCACACAGTATACTGATGACAAACACACACACACTTGCCAGTATAGAGATTCAAACTCTTACCTAGTTACGTATTGCTACTACAGTGTACTGCATTTATTGCATGTGCCACGGAGCTTATTGGAAGGATGTTGTCCCAAGGTACGTTTAAGGTGAGGAACATCACCAGCCCTTGTAAATACCGGCATTGGGTGTTGTAGTGGGTGAGAGATCCCAAAAATATTTTCACCCTAATCATACATTGACATTTGCCAGTGGTGAGGTTCAAACCTCTATCTAACAACCTTTAGGGACCATTATGTTACACATTTACCACATGCACCACTGACCTGCCATAGCGTCGCAGTCACAACAGATACTTGTAAGGTGGGTGATATCTGCAGGACTACTAAATTTAGGCTTGGAGATGTGTACAGGCTGTAAATAGTGACAAAAACTTTGAGGTACACACACAAACACTTGCCACAGAGGGGATTCAAACCTATAGCTAGGTAGTTACTGCTACTATTTTGCACTGCATTTATTGTATGCACCATGCAGCTTAGAGATTTAGCTTTTCTCCAAAGGTATATTTCAAGGTAGATGACATAAGGAGCCTTGCTAAAGTAGGGCAATTGAAGGTGTAATGACCATGAATGGCCTCAAAAGCATTACTCTCTACACACACAGAGTTCCACAGTCACCATGTCTGGGATTAGAACTCCTACCTAACTAGTACATCACACTATAGCATTACACAGTTATAGAATGCTCTACAGAGCTTATAGGACCAGCCCTTCTCCAAAGTTATTTTGCAAGGTGAATGACACCAGCAACCTTGGTAAAGTAGGCCAATGGGAGGTGCAGTGACTGTGAATGTCCCCAAAAGCATTGATCCCTACGCAAACACACACACATACACACACACACACACACACACACACACACACACACACACACACACACACACACACACACACACACACACACACACACACACACAGAGTTTCACAGTTACCATGTCTGGGATTAGAATTCCTACCTAACTAGTACATCACACTGTAGCATTACACAGTTATAGCATGCACCATGGAGCTTATAGGGGTAGCCCTTTTCCAAAGGTGTATTTCAACGTGAATGACATCAGCAGGCTTGCCAAAGTAGGGCAATGGGAGGTGTAGTGAATGTGGATGGCCTCAAAAGTTCTGATCCCGGCACACACAGAGTTCCGCAGCTGCCATGACTGAGATTAGAATGCCTACCTATATAGTATATCACCCTATAGCATTACGTAGTTATAGCATACACCACTGAGCTTATAGAGCTAGCTTTACTCCAAAGGTATATTTCAAGGTGAATGACATCAGCAGGCTTGCTAAAGTAGGGCAATGGAAAGTGTAGCGACTGTGAATGGCCTCAAAAGCATTGATCCCTACACACACAGAGTTGCACAGTTGCCATGTCTGGAATTAGAACTCCTACCTAACTAGTACATCACACTACAGCATTACACAGTTATAGCACGTGACATGGAGCTTATAGGACTAGCCCTTCTCCAAAGGTGCATTTCAAGGTGAATGACATCAGCAGGCATGCTAATGTAGAGCAATGGAAGGTGTAGTGACTGTGACTGGCCTCAAAAGCACCTAAACGCACAAACAAATACACACAGAGTTTCACAGTTGCCTCACCTGGGATTAGAATTCCTACCTAACTAGTACATCATACTATAGCATTACACAGTTATAGCATGCACCTTGGAGCTTGCAAGGCTTGCTTTTTTCCAAAGGTGTATTTCAAGGTGAAAAACATCAGCAGTCTTGCTAAAGTAGGGCAATGGAAGGTGTAGTGACTGTGTATGGTCTCAAAAGCATTGATCCCTACACACACAAACACAGTTTCTCAGTTGTCATGTCTGGGATTAGAACTCCTACCTTACTAGTACATCATACTATAGCATTACACAGTTATAGCACATGCCACAGAAATTATAGAGCTAGCTCTTCTCCAAAGGTGTATTTCAAGGTGAATGACATCAGCAGGCTTGCTAAAGTAGGGCAATGGAAAGTGTAGTGTCTGTAAATGGTCTCAAAAGTATTGATCCCAACACACGCACAGAGTTTCACAGTTGCCATGTCTGGAATTAGAACTTCTGCCTAACTAGTACATCACACTATAGCACTACACAATTATTGCACACACCACAGAGCATATAGGGATGACCCTTCTCCAAAGGGGTATTTCAAGGTGACTGACATCAGCAGGTTAGCTAAAGTAGGGCAATAGAGAGTGCAGTGCGTGTGAATGGGCCAAAAACCATTCCACTGGAAGCACACACACAGCACTCAGTCACACACAACTTTACATTTGCCAGGACTGTGTATACAACTGGTTGATGAATAATGACTTGTACTGTTATGTTACACAGTTATCACAGACACCACAGACACTTTAGTGCTGAGGGCTACCAGAAGCAAATGTCTACAGCGATAGACATTTGCACATCATGTGATATTGGCCAATTGGATGTGTGCTGGGTGGACAGGCCTCATGATGGGAAGCTCTTTGTCACTGTCTGCCTCTCTCTTCTCCACATCTATATTTGTGTATGTTTCGCCTATTATAGTGTCTTATCCTTGGATATCTGTGTGTATTCTTATCCGATGTGTGCACAAAGGATGACTGGTGTGCAATGTGGAGTGTGTGCACAGACATCTGCGACTGACAGATATGTATAGTCCACTGTTGTTGCCAGACATGGGCTACATTTCTGTACATGTGGAAACATGCCCAGTATGACCTTCTGTATTGAATATGTGAATCCATTCCAGGTAGGTTGTACTCCAGTGCAGGCATTTGTGTTCTACACCTACAGCTAGCAACCTGTTTCTGTAGGATATCTGTAGATAGGTTGACAATATGGGGTCACAATGGGCAAAGGATAGTGGGAATCTGTAAATAATTGTGTCTGTGCTGCTTCTGCTACATGGTTTTGATGTTAGCAGGGATATTCAGACATATGTACTATTTTACACTGTGATGTATTATGTCATCAACTACTGACAGATATACGTATTTGCTTGCCGTAATTTTCTGGGGAATACAAGATGATTGAAGCTGTGTCCAGTATTGCGGTCTGCAGCCTACATATTCTTGCACAATCATGACATTCTGGAGGGGGAGCTGCAGAGACTTGCTGATGGGTCTGTGTAAATGGTCCAGCACCTTAGTACTGTGGTGGCTGTGGATCCTATGTTTGTACATCTATCGACATGACAGAATGGCCATATCCTGCTATGGCCATACCTATCAGCTGTACAAATTCACACAGGTTACCTAGAGGCAGGGCTCATATTTCTGGTCATTACCCCTTCACATTGTGGTTTATGAGCAGGTTTATAGCTTCCTATTCCTGTGTTTGCAGGCAGGGATAGTATGTGCACACATCAGAGTTTCAGAATTCCTACACTCCATGGTGCCCATGCTTCTACCCCCCCCGTTATTCTATCCCCTTTCTAACATTATGCAAGCAATATCTGATAAGTATCCCTATAGTTATCATTTCATCTCAGCTGTATTTAGGGGTTGGTCCACAGTTCATACAGTAGGACATGGTAGACATGCTACTGGGATTTGCCGACATGGCCTTGCATTTGTGTTCTGTGGACTGTGTTATGTTGTTATTTGGGACTCTATGAGAAAACATACACTGGCAGTACAGGTGAGACACAGGCCTTTGACAGAGGATTGTAGGGCATTTGGTAGTGATGCAGGCCATCTGTAGCAGGCTAGTGTATTCTGTCACTCCTACAGTCCCAGGTTGCAAGCCACTGTATTCCCCTGGGGTGACAGGGGGGTGTGCAAGGTATTAATGGCAATAGTTTCTGTCCTTATTAATCCATTGGTGTGGATGATGGCAGGGTGCTGCTTACAGCTAGGGACACACCTGCATGGGACACCTTTTCAGCATGCTGCATTCTGTGAGTATTCCAATACAGATGTGGGGGTCATATTGTACTCATTCCCAACAGCCAGGATATGACCTGTGAGGTACTTGTGGCTGATGGTGGGTGAGCTGAGTGCATGTGTGCTATGCAAGCTACTTTCAGCCGATTCACAGATATACATGGGGAATTCCCCTTGTGTTGGCTTGTGTGGGGACATCAGCGGTTTCTCAGTACTTCATAACTGTGCCTTTTGTGGTCTGCCAATGTTTGAGCAGACTACATCACTATTCCATGCTACACAGACAACTAATGTGCTGCTAACCTGTATGTACAAATCCAAAGGTGTGTCCATTTGACAGTAACATGTTATACACTCTCTGTCTGGAGTATTTCTACCTGTGTACTGTTTGTATGTCTGGGCCCACATTCATGCCATGTCCATCTTTCAGATGGCGACAGATATTACATCCGAACAATTAGTATGGATTACTGCTGGATTGGGTCTTGCTGGGATGCATTGTGTTTGGCACTGCAGTTGTGAGAACATGGCCATGTCATCAACAGTAGTGGCCATTGGCCACTGGGACACAACCCTCCATGCCTACATGCTGCAACTTTCACACACTATACAACACACAACAACCTAACACACAGAGCCCTGCATATTGTACACGTGCAACAATCTATCCTGCTAATTTGGCCAGCTCAGTTAATCTTCGCTCTACTGTTATTATGCCCACAAGTACATGTTACTATATTTCTACATAGGATTGTGGGGGGGGGGGTGCACAACTGACAACTGTAAACATTTATAGGTTCATAGGTTCATAGATTAGTACTAAGCTAACTGCCCTTGAAAACCATTTTAAGCCTAGCCAGTTATCCCTTGTGAGACTCAAACCCTGCATCTTGTGTTTGTAAGGCAAAAACCTAAACCATTAGGCCATCCTCCCAACCCCCCCCCCTTGAGCAGGAAAAAATATCAGTGCAATTCATTTGATTAAAGCAAGCATCTGAGTAAGCAAGCCTTATCTACCCATTCTGTGCATCAAGCAGATGCAACCCTAAGTCACATAGAAATGTGCAAAGGGCAGGGCACAGTCATCATCCTGGTACTCCCGGTTAACAAATGTAAATAAATAAATAAATAAATAAATAAATAAAATCACTTGTACAGAATGGTGGGGTTACAAGAGGGCAAGGTAACACAAAAGAAATGTGTGTGAGTGAGCAATGAGGTTAACAGCAAGTATCCAATGCCAGTGCCAGTTGCAGCAGCTGTAAATCATTTAATAGTAATGTTTATCTGTGTGTGTGTGTGTGTGTGTGTGTGTGTGTGTGTGTGTGTGTGTGTGTGTGTGTGTGTGTGTGTGTGTGTGTGTGTGTGTAGGTGCCCATGTATGTGTGTGAGTCAGTAGTATGGCCAAGATAATTTGTACAGGTATTTCAGGTAGTCTGTTGGCTTCCATTTCATTCTGTATTCTGACCTATCATGCAGACTAGAGGCATATCAGTGCAGTACAGTTCTTAGGTTTTATTGACCTACATTTCAGTTTCAGACTTCTTACCCTTCAGAACTAACATCCCACTGCCTTGCCTGTTGTAGGCTGTCTGTGTAGGTCTGGAGGGGGCTGTTCTCCACTGCCATCAGTCAGAGGCCTTAGCACAGCCTTTCTTTGTGGTCATCTACACCTGTCTTGCTGTTTGAAACTGTTGTTGGGTATGTGAGCCTCACTGACATGCATGTGTGTGTCCTATGGACACACATTTGGCCCACCACATGTCCTGCAGTGGGTTTTGTCACCTTGTCTAGTACTGCCTACTATACTGACACCAGAATTTGTTATGGATTTCATGCTGCCCATATAGGTGTCCACTATCTGCTGCCATCCCATTCAGCCACCTGTTTCCTTGCATGCTCATATTCATACCATAGATTCAACTAGCAGAACACACTACTCCATTCAGCAATTGATAGGAAGAGTGACTTACTTTGTGGCTGTGCCAGTATTCAGGATGATGTTGGAGGGCTGACTATGTTGGATGCACACAGTACACTCGCTATACATGGTTAAGAACAGGTAGTGTCATGTTTGGCATCCCGTTTACTGTATGTGTGAGTCAGAAAGAGGTGTCATTCCCTGGGTTCCTACCGTGTCAGCGTATGTGCTATACGTTGCCTCTTTACCAAAGCCTGGGCATACTGGGCATGCCTCCTTCTGCCTACAGGGGCAGGCTCAGGTTGTTCCTCCTCCGAGTCAGTCTGTGTCTGTGCTGACCTTGGTAATGGTGGGGGGGTTGTGTGGCCTTGCCCCATGCTGTTCCTGCTGCAACTGTTTCAGCAGGATCATATTGTGTAGTATGGCACATACAATGACAATTTGGGTACATGTAGCTGGAGATTACTGTAAGACTCCAACAGATATGTCCAGGCACTGGAACTGTGACTTAAGCATCCCAAACACATGCTCTATTATGCTTCTGGTCTGTGCGTGTGCCTCATTATGGAGTTCTTGTTTGGGTGTGTGTGCATTTCTGATGGGTGTCATTAGCCACAGCTCCAATGCTTAACCAGGATCCCCCACTAGGTGGCCGTATGGGATGTCCCCACTGGCAAATCTCTGGTACAGCTGCATCATATGCCAGATGTGGGAGTCGTGATAGCTTCCAGGGCTGCCAGCACACACATTCATTATTTATTCATTTATTTTTTATTTATTATTTTTATTTATTTTACATTTGCTTACCGGGATAGTCCAACTGGATACATGTCCATTTTCAGCAGAGGCCCGGGAGAAAAGCTCTACATAGACAAACTTACATAGATTACACAAAAGTTAGCAAACAATTATAAAAACAAAGTGATTGTATACAATGGCTTAGTAGTGTTCTCTAGTAGGGACTCACAATTCCCATGGACAGACACAATTAAAAGTAAGAGACATCAGATTGAAAGCAGAGCTTGGTGACTTAGTTACAAGTTATGATAATTACAGAATATGCTTTTAGTTTATAACAATCAGGGTTGGTACATGGGCATAGCCAATTCACTTTGAGATACTGTTTGAGTTTTTTTTAAGAGACTTTTGGAGGAGTGTAGGGTTATATAGTTTGGCAACGAATTCCAGGTTTTGCCAACAAAGTTGATAAACAGGGATTCACCAGCAGTTATTAGCTTTGTGGGTTTGGACCAGTAGTTTATTGGTTGACCGTAGGGATCTCAGGTTGCTATATGGTTTAATAATATTTTTAAGTGAGGAGGTATCCTCAGGGTGGTACAAAATTTTGTGTGCTATTAAGAGTTGATTGAATTGAACTAAGCTGGGCAGTTCTAGCCACTCTAGTTGTTTATTGTTCTTGCAGTGGTGGGTTCTATAGGTGGAACCAGTGACGAATCTGGCAATATGATTGTAGCTATGGGACATCTTACCTAGTTCAGAATTGTTGAGGTTTGAGAGTACAGGAGTAAAGGTGTAGAGAGTATGTGTGATCGGGCAATTGCAGTCCTAGCCAGTGGGGTTAAAAATGTCTTGTTTCTATACAGTGATCCAAGCTTCTTATTAATGGTCTGTATGGTTTTGTTGACCTGTAGGTCAAATTTGAGATTATTGTCTATGATAACCCCTAGCAGTTTGGTGTGATGATCTGGGGAAATAGTGGTACCATTGTTATATGTGACAGAGAATGAAAGTGTGGTAGATCTACTAGTGGGGGAGAAGAGTAGAAGTTTAGTTTTATTGGGGTTCTGAAGTAGGTGTTGGTTGGTGAGGCAGTTCTCGATAGTGTTAAATGTATTTTGGGTTAAGGTTAGCAGTTTGGATGGGGAGGTGCAGATCAGAGTGGAATCATCTGCATACTGAATGCAGGTAGCTTTAGGGATAGCGATGTGAAGGTTGTTGATAAAAACAGAGAAGAGTAGTGGTCCTAGTATGGACCCTTGAGGGACACCAAGCGTGAGAGGTAGCTGGCTGGAGAGTTTGCCCTGTCATAGTACCGCCCGTTGTCTACCAGTCAGGTAGGACTGGAACCACTGGATTGCAGGCCTGTTGAGGGAAATAGATTTTAGTGAAAGAATGAGAAGTTCATGGATGACCATGTCAAAGGCTTTTGATAGGTCAAGAAAGAGGGTGGGGGTTAGCCTATTGTTATTCCTGTTTTGGTTTATGGCAGTAGTAAAGGAAAGGAGGGCTGAGCCGGTGCTGTGGTATGGCTTGAAACCATGCTGGGAGTTGGATAGTAAGTTATTCTGTGTAAGGTATTGCATTAGTTGCTTGTGTACACATTTCTCCATTATTCTGGCTAGTGGGAAAAGAATGGCAATGGGTCTATAGTTGGATATGTCTGAGGAGCTACCACCTTTATGGAGAGGGATGGCATGAGATATTTTCCAGAGGGAGGGGATAGAATTTTTGGATAAGGTTCTGTTGATGAGGATAGATATGGGATATGCAATGGCATCTGCAGCTATTTGTAGGTACTCTGCAGGGAGGAGGTCAGCAGCGCGGGTGGTAGGTTTTAGTTTTTTTATAAGTGTTTTGATAAAACTAGTGGATATTGTTTGGAAGCTAAATTTGGGGTGATTATTGGGTAGATTAGGTGTGTGGTTTAATTTTGAGGGGGTTAGTTGACTTGCTAGGGATTGGATTGTTTCAATGAAAAAGTTATTAAAGACACTATCTATGGTCTCTGCTAAACTATGGGTGTAGTTATCCATGGTTGGGGTGGTGGAATAACCTGGACAAAGTAGTTGATTTAAGCCTGCCCAGAACTTTTAAGGGCTGTTATGGTGTTTTTGTAGGAGATTTTGGTAGAAGCTTTTTTTATCCAGTAAAATAGATTTTTTTTTATATCATTCCTGAGGTGACGATTATAAGGCCCTGGACATCTCAGACGACCTGGCAGTTGATGAGGAGAAGACCTTGCAGTTTATGTAGACCCTACCCCTCTCACCAGGTGGTGCTTTGATGCATATGTCTGTGCAGTCTATAGCACCCACTATGTCAGAGTATTCTGCTATTTGGGGGAAGAGATGCATATTGCTGGTCAACGCCTCACAGGTGTTGTGGAAATATATGTGCTCACTGGCATGTGCTGACATGGCATCCAGGAACTGGTGGAGTACCCTGGATGCTGATGCCTGTGAGATCCCCATGATATCCACAGCTTGCGTTTAGAACGTACCTGTGGCTAGTTTTCTTAAGCCTACACATACCATGGTATCCACTGGGATGGGTTCCCCTCTGTTAGTTTTGTGTGTGAGGCGTGGCCAGCACAACTCAACAATTTTCTGTAGCAGGTCCCTGTCCACCCTATAGCACTCCACTATCTCCACCTCATGTAGCCCCTGTTAGGTTACTCTGGGTCTGCACACTCTTCTCCTTCTCCTCACTGTGGGTTGGTCATCAGCATTCTCATCCTCACCACCCTCAGCCTCTTCTACATGTTGATTTATGATAGCTGCTGCAGCCCCTATCATTTTGTTGCTTTTGTTAGGTAAACTTTCCTTGTTTGTGTACACTGGTGGTTTAGGGTTTGTGGGAACAACCAGAGGGAAAGGTGTTTAAATAGTTTACAGTACCATGCTGGGCTGCTGCCTGTGTAACTGGCTGGTTCTGATACAGTTCACTTGCCAGCTATGCTAGTTCTCCTTTATTACCTTCCTACTGCTATTTTTCCTTCCCATTGTCTTCCTGTTTAAGCCCCGGGGCACGCCGCACAAACCCAGTGGTCAGATGTGAATGGAGCTGCTATTTCCTGGGGTTTTTTTTTTTTTTTTTTTTTTGTTTAAAACCCAGTGCGCGGTGCACGGACCCGTTTAGACAATGTAAAGACTGCTAGGCAGCTTCAGACACACACCCCCTACCTTAGCTGTGCTTAGCTAAGGGAAAACACGGGTCATATGGCTCCAATAAGCTTACAGCATGCATGACACGCCCCCTTATGAAGTCATCTAGCTCTTAGGCATACACGATGGTCTTACTGC
>NC_056732.1:887519631-887529631 GCF_019279795.1 Protopterus annectens
ACTGCTACCATATATTGGAGTCAAAGATAATTGTATACATATATGGAAGTGTCTTTTTGAGAGTCTTTCCCATAGTCCTGGGGGCAGCTCCAAACACATGTTCTTTAAAATATTAAAATTCTTGGATTTGTAGCTTGTTTGTGTTTTTTCTACTTTTTTTTTTTGGTCATATACTGGATATATTCATGGCTACTGATGCTTCGTGCAATCTGCCATGAGTTTTCCTTGATGGAGGAAGTGACTTAACACAATGAACCATAGAGAATTATGTTGTTCACTCCAACAATGATCGAGGTAAGTTGTGTGATACTGAAATGCCATTTAAGCCTTGGGAAAAGTTTGAAGAGGAAAGGAACAAAAGAACTGATAACCCATTTCTATCTTGGGACAGCGTACTGCAGACGGTATTTGTCCTGAATTGCAGGGTATGTTTGATAAATTATAACATTTACTACATAAAGAAATGGCTGCTTATTTTAACATCTTGAACCTTAAATGTTACCTTGAATTGGATATTACACTGAGGGGACTTAGAGCATTCAAAAGTCCCACCACACCATTTGAGTCATCCAGTGAGAATGATAAAAGATTTCAAATTAGGTGGATAGCTGTGGCTCACTGGTGTTCCCTGGAGTGGATTAATATATAATTAGACAGGGATGTTTTAAAACAGTGTAAACTTAAAGAAGAGATTCATACTTTGTGTTCTGAGCTAACCACATATTTGAATGTTTCCCTTCTGGATAACGTTTTAATGGACATTAATGACTAAGTGAAATGTTTTGAGAAGGGTTTGATTGAGAGAAATAAAACTAAACTAAAAAGATGTACAGTAGTAGTGCCTTCATGTGGAAAGCCAGTCAGAAGAAATGTCAGCCGAGTGGCCAATTAGATCATGATAATACACACAGGAAGCCTCAGGGTGTTTCTTTTGCATCATCAGATGGAATTGGTTTATTTATCAAATGGGAATATGACGAGACTGCTTTTCCACCTCTTTCTCCAGTGCAAGAAAGTACAACACATCAGCAAAAGTTTGGGAGCTTTCAAAATCACAGTAAGCAAACATACTTTAATGACAGAAAGAGGAGAAGAGTTAATAATGAACCCAGCTATTCACCAAAAACTGAGAAACTGTTTCAGCAGAGATATAAACAAAGCAAATGGCAGTAATTTATTGCATGGACACTATTTATATTTAATGCCGATTGCATTATCTTGTTTACATATTAAGTGTGAAATATTTTGTTTGGTTCGTAAATAGCATGTCTTAATAGTGATAGGGCTAATGTTGCTGATGCCTCCAGTGACTCTAATTGTTCAGATGATGAGAACTTTGAAAACAACTTTTATTTTTGTGTGTCTGAGGTGGGGAGTGAACCTGATGTGAATGCTTATTGTTTGTTGGATACAAGGAATAATAAATATCGTAGTACTTTTTTGCCACCATTTAGCAATGAAGAAGTACAACAATGTTCAGCTATGCTTAATTTTGCTATGGAAAAAACATATAGGGAATTTATGCATGACAAATATTTAATTCAATATAATTTAACTAAACATGAATGGAGGGGCTTGATAGATTTGTGTGTTCATTCTGAGTTAATGTTTAAGCCTGCAGACAAGGGTAACAAGATAGTTATCATGCACTACACACAATATTTGCAAATGTGTTTGGAACATTTAAATTATAGGAATGTATATGAAGAAGTTATTATGGAAGTGGATTTAAAATCTTTAAAACAGTATGAACTGTTGTGTAAGGTAAGGGATATACTAGGTTGGGTTATTTTACTAAGAAAGAGATTGAAAAAAGATTTGCTTTTGAGGAGTACACTATGGCCATATTTTACTGTTTACCCAGGATACATAAAAGTCTTTCTAACCCCCTGGCCTCCTGATAGTTTCAGCTTGCAGGTATTTCTTGCATAACGTCAATCTATTACTTCATGAGTTTCTTTATCCCATTGTTGTTAAGCTTCCATCTTACATTATGGACATGTCAGACTTTTTGCCTAAACAGAAAGATTTGAAGTGGAAAACTAATATGTATTGGCTAACTTTAGATGTGAAGAGCCTGTAGACGAATATTAAACATACTCATGATATTCGGGCTCTTTATTATTTTTTAGGGGATAGTCCTCTAACAAGTTTTCTTATTGAGTTATTACAGTTTTGTTTGGTTAATAATTGTTTTGAATTTAACATTGTCATGTCATCAATTACAGGGTATAGCCATGAGGGCACTTTTTGCTCCATGTATGCAAATCTGTTAATGGGATTATTTGAAATTGAGTATATACAAAAACATGATTTTTAATAAGTTTGTCATACATTATTTTTGTTACGTTTAATCTTTGTTTGTAAAGGTGGTCATTATCAGATTTTAATTTTGTGAGAGACTTGGAGAGGAATACATTTGGTTTGTCTTTTGAGGTGCACTAATATTGTATATTTGGATGTGAAGTTGAAGGGTTGTGAAAATTGTGAATTTTTGACTTCAGTACATTAAAAGTTTGAAGATGGACAATTTTTGCTTAGTACGAACTATCACCCCCCCCCCCACACACACACACACACACACACACACACACACACACACACACCTTTTATCCTCATTACCTTATGGCAATTTTTTATGCCTAAGGAAACTGTGTAACAATGATTTGGATTTTTTTTTGAGTGAAACAAGTTCCACTAGTCAAATATTTATCCAGATGGTATGATAGGTCTACAGTGGAGGAGGCATTGCCTAGAATGATGGGGGGGGGGGGGGCAGAAACTGAAATTGTTAGTGAATCTGATGTTCATGCTTATTCAAAGAAAAAGGATAATAATATGCTTCCAATAAATACTTATAATGATAAAAAGAAAATGTATCTTGTTTCTATTTATACTGTGTTTAGTGAAACATTAGGGGAGCTTGTTAAATATTATTGGAGTTTCTTGTTACAGTTGTATGATTTCTCTACAATTCTGTGTCATACTGTCTTCATATCACACAAGAGAGGTAGGAGTTTGAAAGACAATTTGCTGGATAATAATTTTCAGTTATTGAGTAGTTCTTTTTGTAAGATTCCTTCTGATTTGAACACTTTTTCCTGTGGTGGTTGTTCTAGTTGACCATATATTAAAAAATTTTTCCTAAGATTTATAGGGTGTCTTTTATACCTAATACAAGGTATACTTATAACACAGAAAGGGTTACATATGTGATTAAGGGTCCTTGAGATTTGTATCATGTGGGTGAAACTAAGAGAACTTTTAAACTTAGACTACAAGAATATGTTAGGGACATCAAAAAGTTAAAATGTAAGAGCCCTGTTTCGTTGCATTTTAAGTTATATCACTGGGGTGACCCCTCAGGTCTAAAGGGCACTATTCTTGAACAAATGTGTTTAAAGTATTGTGATATTGTGACCTTTTAACATAAATTGTTATAGAAAGAGTATATTCATATTTTTAAGTATGACACTTTGATTCCCTTAGGTCTTAACACAGAATGTAACTGGAGTCATCTTGTTTAATTGTTTCTATTTAACTATTTAAATATTTAAATGATTTGTTATTAATTGCTTAATTGTCTATTGTATATAATGCTGCTTATTTTTTAGTTGTTGTATACTCCTTGAAAGCATTTTTAGCAAAGGCTCTAGGGTTTTATGTTTGCTGCATTTCTATATTAAAATTCTTGAATTTGTAGCCTGTTTGTGTTTTATCTACCTGTTAAAGTATAAGCCAAAAAAGACAAAACCACCCTTGTAGTATAATGCCTCTTAGTGTATTCAAGACAGAGGTTAACTTGTCTTGCACGCAGTATTCTGCCTTACATACTGGAGGCTCTGTAGGGCCAGGTGCATTTGGGGACCATCAAGAGCAGTACTTCAGGATTGTCTATATTTTTTATACACTATAAACAGAATTTGTATGGATCCTGTTGCCTGTTCTTGCTATAGCCTGCACTGAACAAGTCGAAATTCTGGTGTAGCATTCTGAGAGAGGTAGATGTACTCTACATTTCAGTTTGTATCATAAGGGTAGTAATGCAGTATGATAAAGATCATCTGATGTACTACCCCAAAGTTTGATGTTTTGGAACCTGACCCCTACCTCAAAGTGTTTTAATTCCTGTATCTTTTATTTTAAGTGCATTTTGTTGTCAGTTGCTGCACCTTGTGGTCTTCTACGTGCAGTGGCTAATAGGGGTGCCTGTGGTTTAGAACACCATCTAAGTTAAAAAAACAAAAATAAACACAACAGATCACTTTCAGTTCAATAAGCTACAGCAAAATTACTTTAGGGCAATCATTTAAGCTAAATGTCATTTGATTCCTCTACATTTCTTGTAAAATTTAATAAAAATACTTCAAGTGCCTAGGCCCTAATATGGAACAGGACATTTATAACATGATTTATTCTGAATGAATTTTCAAATGTAAATCAATCATAGTAAATATTTAATCAGTAAAATCTAACCTACGCATAACTCATTTTAACAGGAAATATCATAGCGCAATAACACACTGATTGCAAACTTTAATACAGCATTAAATCACTTAGTGTTTGCATTAATACACTTGTAGACCACAACATATCTATCCTTCTGTTTAGTTTGCCCATCATATGAATTTCTTATTATTCTCACCTGTTCAAACTGATAAATGGAGCAATGCTTCTTCACAGTGGCTGGCTATACACACTGCTTGAAAGGAAGAACTTTAGGCTGCAACTAATTTTAAAAAGTGAGGATAATTCTTGACAAATTACCATGCATTTCTTTTTCTTCCCTCTATGTAATTCCCGAAAAGAAACTGATGAAATTCACAATTTTACTGTTTTTTGCAAGGAAGGAATCTACTTGTATTTTATGAGGTAGGGAGGAAGAACTCCACCCCTGGTCATTTCCAAAGATCAGTGATAGAACCACAACTATGCCTATACCTTGAGGCACAGACAAGTAACCTCACTTTGTCCTTATATGAACAAGAGGGACAAGTACCAACATAGTGAGATTTCTTCACAAACTTTTCCTTCACACATTCTTCCACCTTACCTTAGAATCTTGTCATGCTCCGAGACTAATGCTAGAGTTGTAAGTATGCCCACACCCTCGGGAAAATGGCTAACAACATGAATAAGCAAGTGGAAGGTGTTTGACCTTTATGAGTTGTCTTAACAAGAGTTTCTTTAGCATATTGTTCACCTTGTTTTTAATAAACTCCATGTCAAAGAATTTACTACAGTCATAAATAAAAAGGAGTAATCATACACAAAGTTAAATCAGATTATTACATTTCAAAATGTGCTTATGAAATACGCAATCCGTTTATATTTTATTTAGTTAGAGGTAGTGGTTTGAAGAAATCCATGATGCTCATGTTTTTCATCATGCAGCATATTTTGGAATGAAGGAAACCAGAGATTTCTCATAATGTCTTAAGAAAAAAATAATTTAGTGCATATTAGGAAGCTGCTTGTATTCATCACTTAATCCACCAGACTCCTGTTGCCATCAGAACATTCAGGTAACAACTATATGTCAGCATGGGACAAGGAATTCCATTTCACTATAGTTGCATAACAAATGATTGCCATTAAGAAGCTAAAAACAACACATATGTTATAAAGTAATAGAGAACATAAATATGAAGCAATATACAACTGCAAATATATATAGTATGGCTATGCTGTTGTCCTACCTGTTACATTCAATGTCTTTTCTTCTGTTGTAATTAGTCATGACTGAAACAAATAACTGTTTGTCAAAGTCATTAATTAAATGAAAATAGTAAAATAAACTAACAGACAAATGCATAAACGTGAACTGTAAAACTTATATGAGAAAAAGTAGATTTATGAACTGTTATTATCTTGTTTAGTAATATAATGCAAGAAGGAAGAGCATACTGTGCATTCTGTGTCAGCATCAATGCTTCTATTTTACATTGCAGCGAATAATAGTTGCTGAGGTTTGGCTTCATGCCTGGCAAAGACATCTAAGGGGTGGGGAACTAGTGAGAAAAGAAATGATAATAAGGCTAGCTATACATCACTGGGTAAAAAAAGATGCAATGAAGTTTGTGTGTGTCATGATTAATAATACATTGAAGAGGCAAAATCAGTGCAAATTAAATGCTATGTTTAAATTATCATTAGTATGAGGAATGTTTTGCTTGGTGTGGTACAGCGGGGAAGTATATAGTGTTGTCTCCTCAAAACAAGAGGTTGTCTGGTTCTTTTCACAACTGGTGTGCCTTCTGTGTAGAGTCTGCCTGTCCTACCTGTGTTCCTGTGTGTTACCTCTGGGTTCTCTGGTTTTCTCTCACATTCCGAAGACATACAGTAGGTGAACTGGACACTCTAAATTGGCCATAGGTCTAGTGTGCATGCAAGTTTGTTGTAAGGAAGAACAGCCATGCCAGGTCTAGCTAACCAGTGATATGAACCTTGGGTCCAGATAATTGTCACTGCAGAAGTGACACACTGACTCCATTTGCAAAAAAGGGATAAGTGTTGTGGTTCTGGTTGTGTGATGCATGGATGGATGGATGAGGGATGTTGTGCTTGTATGACTCCTAGGAAACTGACATATGAATATGAGGCATCAGAGGAATCAATTTGTAAAAAACCCTTTGAATGCTTTGAAGCTTGAAGAATATTTGAAGAATTACTGAAGACCTGGAGATGTATAAATGCATGGAGATTGTTCTTCCAATGAACACACTGCCAGAAAAATATAAAAAAAGTTTATACTGCAATGAAACAAGCTGTACCTGTTCCTATCCTAAATGCCATGACTGAAATCAAAGTGGTTATTGTTTTAAATACAAAATGGTTTGAAGTGAGGACAGTACGCATATTTCTTTTTCAGTAATTGCTTCATTACTATAATTAACTGAGTTCACAGTCACCAGATCCATAAGATGTATTGTCTTTCTTCAGAGAAAGATTACCTAAATGTTGATATAGAACATTTGCAGGTAAAATGCCCATGGATTCATTAAAGTTCCTAGCTTGAGCCCTTGTACCATGATGTGCCCATCTGCAATTAAGAAACATGTAATCTGTGGTTTAGTAAGACTTCATTATCAGCTAGTTTACATGCTCCTTGAATCACAGTTACTACTGCAAATTGCAGGTCACGGCTGATCTGCACATCTTAGAGTAACCTGCTGCTCATTAGGCAGTGTCATTTCCCCACCTAGTCACTCTCTCACACACACAAGTACACACACACAAACACACACACACACACACGCACACACGCACACACACACACACACACACACACACACACACACACACACATATAGGCATGCACTGACCCCCCCCACACACACAAACACATACAGACATAAACATACATGCACAGACACACACATATTACAGTCCCTGTACCTGTCCCTATCCTATCTGCCCTCTCATGTTTCCATCATAGCTCTGTACTAATTTAGTGCCATTATGGCACACATCTGTTAAACTCTGGTGGTCCAGTGTAACTCCCTACCTTCTTTCTTTCAGCACTACTTGTATCTACTGCATTCTCCCACCCTAGTACTTTGTAGGTGATGATATGGCACTTAAATAATCCCTTTTGTCAAGTAAATCTCCCCTCCTCTAATCACTGTATTAATGTTGGTACTGTTACAACAATTTAAGCAGTCATTCCTGATGTCCAGGTGTTTCCCCAAGCACCAGGGTCTCGTACAACTGTTAGTGGCATTTTAATTATTTTTTTTACCTCTTTATTATGAACAACAGGTCTGCAAGCCAATCATAATATTGAAACAATCCAATTATTGTCTAAAATGCCATGACAATAGGAAAATATACTATAACCACATTTGAGAAAAATGTTAGCGCTGTATAATTTGTGTAATTGCTGAACAAAAATATTCTGTATGCAAACACACTCAAACACACACACACACACACACACACACACACACACACACATACACACATATACATGGATATATATATATATATATATAAGGTTCTACTACTAAATCTTGAAATACTGAAATACAAACTTTTAGTTTCTCGATAGCAGAATACCGAACTTCAATAAAATTGAAAAATCACAGCACCAACGTTCAAAATATGAAAAATAAAAAATCATAAGTAAAGACCCAACCCTCCCCTGACATAAAAGACAAAAACAAATCCAAAATACATGAGTACTATATGTTTAAGCAGGGGGGGCTGCACCCCCCACACCCCAACTACTTATATATATAAGTAGTTGGGGTGCGGGGGGAGTGCAGCCCAACTACTTATATATGTATATATATATATATATATATATATATATATATATATATATATAGATATATATATATATATATATATATATATATATATATATATACCAACTCTGAGGTAGCACTACCACAAAAAAACAGCAAACCTACCGTTACACACTCTACACTCCCATTGCACGCTGTCATATTTATACCCTCAAGAAACACACACTGAACATGTACAAAAATCAAGACTTTCACACAAGCACACACACATACACAAACACACACACACACACACACTCACTTAACTACCCCAACCTACTCCTAAAACTTCCCAAAAAACTAAAACAAACCACATTTCTACCCAAAACCCTTACACACAAAAAAACTTACTTGAATCTCTGAACATAACCACACATTGCCTGTCATATTTACAACCCTGATTCCACAAAATTTTAAAGAGGCAGCATACTATGCAGAACAGACTGCACCAAAACTACTGCAGATTTGGCAACCTCAGATTCGGCGATATGCAGTTTCAAGCAAATGCACTTTTGGTATTCTGGTCTTGAGATAGTGAAATTCGATATTTCACTATTTTGAGATTCAGAAGGAGAACTATATAATATATATATATATATATATATATATATATATATATATATATATATATATATATATATATATATATATATCATCATCTTTCGGCTGTTCCCGTTAGGGGTCGCCACAGCAGATCACCTGTTTCCATTTATTCCTGTCCTCTGCATCTTGCTCTGTCACACCAACTACCTGCATGTCCTCTCTCACCACATCCATAAACCTTATCTTAGGCCTTCCTCTTTTCCTGTTACCTGGTAGCTTCATCATTAGCATATTTTTCCCAATATACTCAGCATCCCTCCTCAGCATATGTCCAAACCAACGTAATCGTGCCTCTCTGGCTTTGTCTCCAAACCTTCCAACCTGGGCTGACCCTCTAATATACTTATTCCTAATCCTGTCCACCCTCGTCACACCCAGTGCAAATCTTAACATCTTTAATTCTGCCACATCCAGCTCAAACTCCTGCCTTTTTGTCAATGCCACTGTCTCCAACCCATGTAACATAGCTGGTCTCACTACCCTCTTGTAGACCTTCCCTTTCACTCTTACAGGTACTCGTCTGTCACAAATCACTCCTGACACTCTTCTCCACCCACTGCATTCTGCCTGTACTCTCTTCCTCACCTCTCTTCCACACTCACTGTTACTCTGAACTATTGACCCCAAGTATTTAAACTCATCCACCTTCGTCACCTCTATTCCCTGCATCCTCACCATTCCTCTATCATCTCTCTCATTTACACAGATATAGTCTGTCTTAGTCCTGCTGACCTTCATTCCTTTTCTCTCTAGAGCATATCTCCATCTCTCCAGGGTCTCCTCCACCTGTTCCCTATTCTCACTACAGATCACAATGTCATCTACAAACATCATAGTCCACGGGGACTCCTGTCTGATCTCGTCTGTCAACCTGTCCATCACCATTGCAAACAAGAAAGGGCTCACAGCTGATCCTTGATGTAACCCCACCTCCACCTTAAACGCATCCATCACTCCCACTGCAGACCTCACCGCTGTCACACTACCCTTGTACATATCCTGTACCACTCTTACATACTTTTCTGGCACTCCTGACTTCCTCATACAATACCACAACTCCTCTCTAGGCACCCTGTCATATGCTTTCTCTAAGTCTACAAAAACACAAT
>NC_056732.1:887539631-887582131 GCF_019279795.1 Protopterus annectens
AAAGTGTGTCATACCAATATTGATCTAAAGGATATGCAGTACTACTGAATGTAGAATCACAACTGAAATAAAGTACTATGTCATGTTACTCAAATAAAGATTTATACCACAAACTGTTGTGTTTAATCTGGTATGTTGTTAAGAAATAGATTGTGTGCAGGTGCTTCACAGCAAATATGGCTTTGACAGCATGAATTAACTGTGGTTGTTCTAATAACCAGCTGCTATGCAAAACTGTAGATTGTGGAGATGTAAAACAAGATATAAATGAAATATGAAATATGCCCTGCACTAATATGTATTATAGTGTGTCCCCTGCAGCATTGGCTTGTTTGCAGTCCAGATCTTATTATTTCAAAGGATTAATACATAGTACACTATTTGTCATGCATGAATCTCAGGCATGTATGTTCAACTGTCACCACAGTCTTTGGTGACACTAACTTAGATTGCAAGGTCAGACTGTCTGACCAAGAGAGTATTAGGTAGAAATCAGTAAAGCAAACAATAGTGGTTCCCTGCTAGCTCAGTGTGATGAAAAATAGTGTTGTTGTTCATTTTTGCACATCCAGACCATGGTTTGAATCCAGGGAGTGGTACTAAGATGTGTGAATATTTACACTCAAGTAATCTTGAATATTTGTAGAAGCAGTCAAGTAGTGTTAACAGATATGTTCTCCACAGGTCTTACAGTAAAGAAATGTTTGTACTAACTGTATGAAGGGTATAGTAATAAACCGTGTACAACACTTCCACTGTCCAACCCCATGCCTACAAATTACAATAGGATAGATACATACACCATGCACTCTTCCCGATACGTGTCTCTCAAGTGTCATGCTGTCATGGCTAGTGGTCACTGCTGCCAAAAACCTTGGACACAAATATGAATCCAGGTGAAGTATGCCGGTAGCACAATCACACAACATCAGTGCAGAGTACACCTTCTTCATCATATATGTAACCCTGACATGTACGAGTCCCCTCTAGTCATGTACCCAGAGTTGTCACAGTTTTCCCCATACCATTCCAGGTTGACAGTTTAACAGGTATGTATATGCTACAGAAGCTATGTGCTATAGGTAGATGTAAAGTGAGGGCAGACCTGTAGAGTATTGAGCAGTACTGTTGTGAAAAATAGAAGCCTATACAGTTGTTAATGGACCACCCCCACCCCTTATCTGCTCAATAATTATTATTCATATACTACGGGTATGTTGTTCTCAAAACCTATTGTTGGGACTCGTGTTCTATTATTATTCATATATTTAGTTGGTTGAATATTAACATACCTTTTTCAAATACCATTGTTGGCCTGTTGCTGTAAATGTAACTGGCATGATTTTACAATACTGACTGTTATTCCATTTATGCATGTGTTCTGTTTGCTATACAGTTGTTTCACTTCTATTCTTCTAGGTTAATTGGAACAGGCACACATGCTGTTATATGTTTTGTTCATGACTAACCAATACATTTTGAAAAACCTCAACACCATAGCACATTTGGGAAGGCAGATCCTAGCAGATCCACCTGCCCCACCTTACCTGGCAGTGATAACAGGCTCCAGCACATCTGGGACCCAACCAGCAACTGCCTCCTTGGCTGGTCCTGCACCACCCTTGGGTGGAACCCCCCCCAGGGGATGGGGCCCACCCCCCTGGGCATAAATGCAGAGAGGAACCTGTCACCCGCAAAAAGTTCCAAGGTATGGTGCGCAGAGTCTTCCAGACAGACTTGGATGGATGCCTGAGCCAGGTCGTGGGCAGACTGGTGCATCACGAGGGGCAGCCTGCCCCTATTGTCCATCCCCCAGCACAGCCACCTTCAGGGATGTGAAGGGGCAGTGACTGCTGCCTATGGGTGGGGACCTCAGTCCCACTGTTTCCATCTGGGGGCATATGAGCCTCCGATTCTCAACCACCCTCCCCATCCAAGGTGTTTACCCCCTTCATGTGTCATACACTGCCCCTGTCTGCTGTCCTGTCTGTCTTATCTGTCTGCAAAAGCAACTTCTCCTACCCAACCTACCTCCCCAAATGTACCTACAACCTTTCCCCAACATCCCACTCTTGCCTTAAAAAAATGCGGGGCATCTGACCCCCCCCAAAAAAATCATGTCCCATACATAGCTCTCCATTTTGCCCCCAGGTATACTGACATCAATCAGTTTTCTCCTGAATTACTCAACCAATGTATGTTGCCCACACCCCTCCCTGTGTGGCTCTAAATTCCAAATTGTCCACATCATTCACAGCTGTTGCTGCAGAAGAAATGGAGAGCTATGTTCCTTTCCTACACCCATCCTACACATCCCTAGCTGCCTTTAATATTGTTTTCCCCCTGCTTGCCCCCATTTCACCACTTTCCTATCACCCTTTTTTTTCCTCTCCTTTTTTGAAATTAGCGTGGGTTTAAGCAGGAATAAGCAGTGCTAAGCAATGCCAAAAAAAAACGAAGTGCTTCTTGGCATCGCTTAGTGTTACACAAGCCCACTTAAAACTGCTTTAATCACTCTGTCTCAATCAGCCCCTGTTTTGTCCAGCAGCAGAATAACCAAACCGGGCAGGTCTCAAACCCAGGACTTTGTGCACTACAGTTACAGTAACGTGCCACTACGCCATATGATTTGTGAGAATGTGCAAAGCTTTTTCAAACATATCATGCATTACAGTCATTTAGCATTAGGGAAAAACATATTACTACCAAGTCTCAAACTCAGGACCCTGTGCACTTGCGTCAGAGTAACATATCACAAGTAACATATCATATAACAAGCTGAAAAAAAATTGAGATGCTTTTTCAAACATATCATGCATTACAGTCATTTAGCAGTAGGGAAAAAAAGATATCACTGCCAACAATTGAGTCCAGGATGCTGTACAGCAGAGTCTGAGCAACGTACCACTGCGTCAAATCAGCACTGGGAAATTATTGATGCACATATCTCTCAACCTCTTAGTGCAAGAAACTGGATGAACACTGACAAAATGGGGGACAGAGGCCCAACAATAGGCACATATTTTACATAGTGCAGTTATACATAGAAGAAAGTCGCTAGAGTAACATGGTTTGTTTTAACATACATTTTCTGAAGGATTCGAAGTTTGTAACTCAAACCTCTGTCATTATTTAGTGCCATCAGACCTCAGATTATATCTCAATTATTTCCCAGAAAACAACAAATATCCTGAGGAACAGACCAAAAATATAAGAACAAACTGCAGACATTCTGTGAAAATATGTACAGTTTTTGGTATGCTGATGCATTTGGAAAGTTATCAGACAGTACATGGATATACCTTTAGGGCGAAAAACATGACTGCCAAATTATGAACACAACAATTTGAACTGCAGTCAGGCAACATACCAGTAAGGCCAACTGACTTCTTGAGTACAGCAACTGAGTTATATGAACACATCCTGATAGCCAGTCACACAGTACTCTGACATATAGTAACCAAAATCAATGCGTACTTCGGCCTCTGGCACAGACACAAAACCAGTATGCAGACCAGTGAATGATGCAAAGTGTAACATGACTGTACAGATTTCCACAGAATGTCCAGGGTTATGGCTCATATTTATGGCCTGTTCCTCATAACATTTGTGGTATTCTGTGACTGGGATGATATCAGGATGGAAGTCAATAAATAATAATACACATTTGAGTGTCAGACTTTAAATCCATCAGAAACTGAATGTCAAAACAAACTTTGTTACTCTAGCAATTCTCTAAGGTTATGACACTGATATTTAAAATTTCTCCCTATTTGTGACCCTTTGTCCACACATGTTGTTGTGCTGTGTCCACATTTCCTATGCTAAGAGGTTGAGAGGTATGCAGAGAGCAAGCAAAACTGTGGACACAAAACATCAATCCAAACAGTGGACTGTATTTCTACCTATCCTCTGTGATGCTGTAGTTCCAACACCTCCATAATGTCCTCCTCACAGGCCAGGAAAAGAGGCAAGGCCCACATGAAGGCCTTAATTATAGCATTGTGTGCCATGACATTGGCTAATAGGAAGGCAACCCAACTGTTCTAGATGCAATTAGCAATTGGGAGCAACAGACTGGTAAACTGGCCATCACCTCTTCATTAGCATTACTTACAAAAGTCAAGCTGATGCCTATGCTAAACAGGTCTGATACTTTCATCAACAAGACAGACTGTGACCATTCACAACACCTTTTGCGGGGTTATTCTGAAAAAGGTGCTCAGCACTATACCAGGTATGTCAAACAATTAAGCATGTAATGGAATGCAGATGGGGGGATACAGTCATTGGGAAATAGGAATTTAAACAGTAGATCTCAACAGTACATCCAGGACTGTCATATTGTATGTTAGTCTTCTGTCCAGCACCTACAGCCATCTTTGATGGCTCTGTCTGCAGCATACCTCTGAACTATACAGAGTTTTATAGAAAGTTCTGATATTTGCCTCAGCATTTTGGCCTTGTCTTCCACAAAAGTATGCTTTTCTGGCAAATTAGTGGCAAATCATGAAGGACTGCAGTCAGAAAATAATGACGTCTGGTACTGCAGATGTCAGACACCTGTGAGTAGGTCACCCTACACCACATATGCTCCCCTCTCTGTTATTGTGTACCTCAGATGTTCCTGGAATGTCCACATGCACCTATAGTACCACTCACCTATTTGCCAGATGTAGGCTGGATGACCTGGTACTGTAATGTTGCCCATAGATGGCACCCAGCAGTCAATGGCAGTGATGTGTGTGGACACATAACAACACAGTCTGTCACAGCAGTCATGCCATTTCTGGTAGTCCTGCTATCATCTCAGATTACAAGGCTATGACCCATGAGCAGCCATATGCCTAGGCCACAAGTTAGTCCATGTGTATGCAAGGCAGCAGCTGATGTCCCCATCCAACAGGGACAAAGGTAGTATCCCAAGGGTGAATGTCCATTTCACCAGGTTACACCTGCAAAGGTATTGGTAGCTATCCTGTCTGATGTGGACATGGTGCCCATTCCACTGCAGGGTGATTGTGTGTGACCACATGTGAGCTGCCAACAAGGCTAGTCCAGGTCTTTTACCAGGCTGAGGGTGAGTGTGTGTGTGTGTGTGTGTGTGTGTGTGTGTGTGTGTGTGTGTGTGTGTGTGTGTGTATAACACAGTGGAGCATGACCTGCATGTTTGCAGGCAGCAGTCCCAGCAATGAGGAGACTGTGATTTCCTCACATGCCACAGTGAGGTCACTCCTGAAGAGTATATGACACTGGGTAGAGGGTTGGCCTTATAGCCTATAGGTGTATGGTAGATGTTTGATGGCCTCATATTCCCTGGTGGGGAACCTCTGTGATGTCCCCATCTGCTGCATGTGCTGAGTGATGTGAATGATGAATGGTGGATTATGCACATTAATGGTCCTCAGTTGGGGGAGCATGACACATCAGGATAAGGGGGACAACGCATGATGTAATGCTGGTATGTTCACAATACTCACACACATACTGTACTGATAGATGGCAGGGGTATAATGTGGGTGTTAGTGGTGAACAGTGCTAGCAAATGTGGATATGCATGGTCTGTATACGATAGTAGCCAATGTATGCAGTCCTGTGATGTGTTAGCCTGTTCACGTCTTCCAGGTGGGATGTATCATTGATGTCATCCACCATACATGGAGTCCAAAAATGTGGTAATCTTGTATTCCCTGAGACTACATCACTGGGTACTGTTGGGAGAAGATGGCAGCACATGCAGCAATGAACTGCCCCATGGGCAAAACTGATTGGGACCACCAACAACATTGGACACCACAGCAGGGGCTATGAACAGGTCCAGTACTGTACCACAGACTTAATACACAATGAATGGCAAACGACTGCAGCTGTGCCCAGGGACCATGCTGGCACTGATGGAGCGCCTGGTACAGAAGCACCACTGACGCCAACAGAGGAGTTCTTCGCCAACCTTGGTGGAGCCACCACCTCCAAGGTACACCTCCCTACATTTTTCATGGAGGTTGGTGGCACACAGTCAACAGCTGAGGATCATACATGTAAGGCCCAGTGGTCATCACATCAATACTGTAACATTCATAGTGGCAGCCTTTGCATACCTGGATGCATATGTTAGGTCAAACTGCATTTGTGGGTGGGGTTTTATAATGCACACAAGTGTACATCTATTGTGAATGTCAGTGATTTGGGTAGTATCACAGCTTGCACTGTACAAGTTCATAAATGCACATATTATCCTGTACCAATGCCATATGTGTGTGTACTGAGGGACATGGCTGACCTTTGTAGGAGTTAACATAGACTTTACAGATTCAGTAGATGTCTACATAAGTGCATAGCAGACTAGCTATGCTGGTAATGTATTGGTTTTACTGACTGAGGATTATTCAGAGGTAATGTCCACCTTTTCTTTGGATGTGGCCTCTTCACCTATGTGGTGAACCACATACAAGCAATTCCAGATGACTGCCAATTCTTCATGCCTGAATGCAACTATGTTGCCATCCTAGGTACCCATGCCTGTCATCGCAGTCTGTGTGTTTATGGGGTTGACACTGATGTGGGACATGGTGGGGATATGTACTTGCTGTATGGCATGCTGACACTGTTCTCTGCATACAGCTTGAGGCTGGGACCTTGACAGCATTCCATACCCACTGTATGGCTCATCACAGTGTGTTAGCAGCAGTTTGCGGTTCAATGACAGAGTGCAAAATACTTATAGTCCGCACAACCTTAGGCTGTACCTACATATGTGGGTGGAGCCAATTATCATTCATGCTTATATACTTGTGGGATATTGGGGACAGCAGGTAGTCACAAGGCCTTCACATGTATACATATTGCACACACATAATTGACAATGAATGGCTTTGCAACATTATCAAATGTGGAGTGTGGGATACGACCTGTAGTAATGTGACAGTTAGCAAGGCATACAATGGCCATGGCAAGTGCAACAGACAGGATTTCCTCTGGTTTGTTAGGATGACACCTTCTTTGTGTGACATAAGTTTAGCTTACACTATTTGTCATACCATTGTGGTGCGTCTGCTGTGCATAACTGCTCTATGCAATCAGTACAGGACTGTATGACATTTTTGTTGTCCTACACTCTTGGGACCACTTTACTGTTTTAGTTGTCATAGGTCACACCTTGCCAAACATGGACTGCAGCCTGCAGAGTGGTACAGATGGTGGCCATACCTGTGACCTCTGCCTATGTCTGCAGATTGTCCTCATGTTTGACACATACGTTCTTTCCATCTGTCATAAAATTTGGTCTTCTAGAAAACTGTGGGAAAATCATGACAGACTAGCATTGCAGATTGATGACAGCTATTGTCATGTAATGACACATGCACTTTGGATTGTGCATTCACATGCAAACCTGTTCTGCTATCTACTTTCCATGCACGTCACAGCAATATGTGAAGGTTGTGCTCAATGTTTGGTATTTGCCCCATTTTTCCATATGGATCTAACCAGATTTCTTTCTGTGCAGGGTTGAGAGGTACGCTGGTGGCCATAACACAGGTTGACTGCTACAAGGGGATGTAAGTAGATACACACACACACACACACACACACACACACACACACACACACACACACACACACACACACACACACACACACACACACATATATGCACGCACTCATGACATGCCCTTGCTGATAGCAGAACCAGAACCTGCCTAGTTGTAAAAATAATACTGCTGAATGCATAACACAAGCACCACAGAACTACTATAGTGTTGCAGTGTCTGCCACTTTGATTCAAGTGGGTGACAATTGCAGGGGCTGTTAGGATTGTCAATGGTGGGTTCACAGGCCCTTAACATGGTATAACCATCTGAAACACAGACACACAGCTGCATGGGGACATGCATCGAAACACACATGCACATAGAGTTGACACTTTTCCTATTATATGACCTACCTCTCTAGTTATGTACAATACAGACTGATATAACTATTGAATGTGCTACAGTGCTTTTGTATTAGAAAATGTGTGACTGTGCTTGTAATATGGATGCCATCACCTGGTTATTTAAAGAAATGCCATGGGGAGGGGGTCAACAGGCCTTAAAATGATATAACCAACACCCACGGGGAAAATGCTTCACACACAAATGCACACACTAGTAGAGATGGCTGTATTGAGATTCAAACACCTACTTATTTACATGTGCGTACTACAGTACTGCCTATTTATCACATGTGCCACAATGCTTATAGGACCCATAAGTGTCCAAAGGTACATCTAAGGTGAATGACTTCAGTATTCCTTGTAAAATAGGGAGATGGGAAGTGTACTGCATGGAACAAGCCATAAAATGACATAACCAACACCCACCCACAGAGGAGATGGTTCTCACCCACACACATGCAATATCACAGTTGTCAGTATTGAGATTAGAACCCTACCTATCTAGTCATTTGTACTACAGTATTACATAGTTATTGCACAGGCCACTGGGCTTTTAGGACTGAAGAGTGTCCAAAGGTACATCTACGGTGAATGACATCAGCAGGTCTTCTAAAGCAGGGCAATGAGGCAGGCAAAACACGACCACGAACACTTCTCCTTAGGGCAACCAAATCCTTTATTGTTAAAACAACAAGATAAATGCTTTCATCTCAATTTTATACAATCAAAGAGACTTTATCAGATAAAGCTTTCTATGAATCACTGAAATCCAACTCTATGAATTTCTGAAATTGAACTCTTTGGGCTACTATTTCTTGTCTCTGATGTTGGTAACCTTCTAAGCCATCAGGGAAGCAGTAACTGAGACCGTGTGGCAAGGCCTGCTCAATTCTACAGCTCAGCAGCAATTGAAAAAGTTATTAGTCAAGCTACTTTAAAGTTTACAGCAGATAAGCTTAGTGATGCAAACTGGCATCTTTTGTCAAGACAGCGTAATATGAAATGTTATTAACAATGTTTGAAATATTGTTATATGTTGCTCATATATATATGTTTGTGTATCACACACCACAGATGCAGATATATCACATATGGTCCACATACAGATAGCTGAGTCATCCTGTGTAATGGGCGTGGGTAGAGACAGCTATGGTGTACATAGCTGTCTGTATGGCAAGACATATATGCAAATACATTTATATAGTTCAATCTGGCTTTAGACATGGGCTGTTAGTGTAGGAGCATACCCAGCATGACCTTCTATAGTAAGAGTGGGACTCCATTCCAGAGATAGAGGTACTCTGGCTTGGGGTTTTGTGTACCACAGCCATCTCTCTCAACCTGTTAGTGCAATAAACTTGGAGATAGCCTGCCAAAATGGGGGGACAATGACTCAAACATAGGGAGATACTGTAACTATTGCTCTTACAAATGTACAAAGTTGCAATAGTAACAGGGTTTGTTTTAGCAGAAACTTTACTTACATATATGATGTCTGACACAGAAATGTATTGTGTCATTACTTACTGACAGAAATCCTCAGATCATCACAGTGGTTTACCTGATAAATACAAGATGTATGATGCACAGACCAAACTTATAAGCCAAACTATTGACATTCTCACCCAATCTGGCCAGTTGAAAGGTATGTCTACAGCTGATTGGCTGCCGAAGCTATTTAAACAGTCCAGCACCTCAGTGATATACTGGCTGGGGAACTTCTGCTTGTGTGGTATTCTTCTTAACTGAAAGGTCATATACTGGTGTGGGTACAGAGTGCAGTCTACTGAGCAGAGATGTCCATAATATGTGTGATATATTCCACATAGCACTGTGATTTCCTGGTATGTCAGTAGCAGAGCAGTATAGAGTAATGTGGTGAACCACTGAAAGACATTTGTTTACAGGTTGATAGGTTGATATGAGGATAGCTCGCTATTGGCCCTGAAGCCCTTAGAACCCCCGCAGATGAGAGTGCAGACCATGTTACAACATGTCAGCACCCAGACACCCTGTCCAACTAGGACACAGGTGGAATCACAGGACTGTATTTTCTGTTTCCCATGCACTTGTACAAGGAGCATTTCATAAGAGGTATTAAGATACTCGGCTTGATGTGAACAGAGAGTGTATTCCACAGATAGGGAGTCTGTGGGTCACGTATCTCTCACACCAAGCCATATTGATATCACAGACCAGGTTGATGCTGCACCTATAGGTTGAGCGAGTGGGCCTTGACTTCCACTGTGCAACTGTCCCATCAAGGCAGGGCCTGGATTGCTTTGTATGCCAGACAGAGGTCACCTCTGAGGAGTCTGTATGGAACTGAGTACAGGGACAGTGCTTTTATCCTATCTGTGTAGGGTAGGTGTTTGAGATCCTGGATTCTTCTGGTGAAGAACCTCTGTGGTCTCTCCAGCTGCTGGATGTGCTTTGTGAGGTACATGCCAAAGGGGGTGTTGTGCAAAATAATTGGCCTTATAAGGTTAGAATACATGGATATTATGACCACTTTGTCCCTGGCTGAGATACCCTTATTTTTGAGTTGGCCCATCTATGAAGCTTTCTGTACAATGGAAGCAACATGGTGGTCAGAATTCAGGTTGCTATCAACCTGGGTGGCCAAATTCCTCACTACTGATTGTGTATGTAGGACATTGTTGTTAATGTGATAATATGTGGGGACATCAGTCTCCCCAAAGGGGATGATGACGCATATGCAGGCATTCAGCTTGAGGCCATTTTCTGGTAGCAGTCATTTGCTGTGGTGAAACCCTGTTGTAGGATGTCCACATCACTTTGGGGATTGATGACTGTTCCCACCTTGTAGTCATCTGCCAACTTGGACAGCTATAGGCCAGTGTTTTTGACTTGCACCTCAGGGAATTAAATCCCATATACCAGAGGCCCCAAGACTGATCCCTGGGGTATGCCACTCATTATGGGTTTACTGCTTGAGTTGGCTACCCTTATTATGATTAGGTGGGTTCTATCAATGAGCCAGTTTGCTACCCATCTGTTAACATAGGGATTGATGCCTAGTTGACAGAGTTTATGTACTATGGCCAAGTAGGGAATAATGTTCAATGCTTTGGTCAAGTCAATGTGGCTGATGTGCACCATCTTTCCCTCATCCATGCCTTTGGTTGAGTCTCAGGAAAGTCAACCAAATTTCACTGACATACCTCTCCTTGTCGAAGGCAGACTGTGTGGGGTCAACTATTTGGAGTTTGCCAATATCCCTATTAATGAGGTCCATGATAATCCATTGCATAGCCTTGCAGATCAGGCTAGTTAGGCTGATGAGTCTTTAATTTCTTGGATCTGTGAACACTCCACCTTTGTGTAAAGGGATGACAGTGGCTGTCCACCACTCAGCTGTGACAAAGGCAGTACTCAGGATTTGGTTTTGTATGGTGCATAATTGTCCTGCCAGTTCATGCCTGAGTTCATGGAGGTTGCAGCCTGGGATGTATTCCTGTCCCATGGAAGCTGTCTTCTTGGCTTTGAGAGGACAGTGATGCCCTGTTCCCTAGTGATAAGAGTTGGGTGGTCAGGTACTGCGGATGTCCTGCATTACTGATGGGGGACAGAGGGGAGACATTTCCACTGAATCTGTCAGCCAGTAGATTGGCTATATCCACAGTATTTGTGTATATGGTGTCCATGTCCACCAGTTCTGCACAGATCTGGGAGGTTCCTTTAGGAATGCAGACATATGAGAGGAAGGCCTTATGATTGCCTGTCTTAGATGAGGGCAATTTGGACTTGGAGTTGCCTTTAGAGGATTTCACTGGTGCTAACGAGATATTACTTGCAATTGTGTACCTGCTCCTTCTTGGTCCTGGACAGCAATGTTATCCTTTTGTTATGTAATTCCTTTATTGCAGATGTTTCCAGACAGGTTTACTCTCCCTTGCAGATGATGATGTTGTCCTGTCAGATATTCCTGATTCCATGCACACACACACACACACACACACACACACACACACACACACACACACACACACACACACACACACACACACACACATACATACACACATACACACACACACACACACACACACACACACACACACACACACACATATATATATATATATATATATATATATATATATATATATATATATATATATATATATATATATATATATGCTGATATATATTACCTTTGTGTACATTTGGACATTGGTGCCTGTTCCTCCAGTGGGGTACGGGGCTGTGCAGCTTTTTATATCATCCCTTTGGTGGTTGTGAGCAGCTTGGGAGACATTATCATTTTACAATGGCTAGAGGGGTGTCAGGAGAGATGGTGATATCAAACATGACCGCATTTTTGTGGGATCTTGCCAGGGAGGATGATACCGTAGGGGTGCTGCCATGGTAAATCTTGTTGCTTACTGCCAAGTTTGACATATGTATCACATTTTGTGGAGGTATCAAGTATCTGTCCTAAAGATTTAACATTGATAAGATGGGGGAATCTCTATGCATTTCTGTTCTGGCATAGTTGGTTTTCCAATCAATGGTTGGGTAATTAAAGTCAGCCAGGATCAGGGTAAAGGGTTGAATCTTGATAGATTTGCAGAGGGCCAGATATGTGGGCTGGGTATCCTGAGTCAGATATGTTGGCCTGCAGCTACCTATAATTTGCATAGGCGTCTTGTCAATGGTTAACTGCACTTGGACTGTTTATACTCCACCTCCCTTGGCTTTGCTGCCCAAATTTTGGGGTCTGGCTGTGTGATAGGATGAGTGACCAGGTAAGGGTGGGTTGCTCTCTGCAGCTGTGACCCAGGTTTTGGTGCGTGCACAAATGTTACCATCTTCTGGGGTTATGACTGCTTGCAATCAGTGCATTATTCTGTTTGGACTCCTAGCGTTTAGTTGCATGGCCTTTAATTTTCATTTTGTTGAGGGTTTTATATTGGTAGTATGGACCCCATGACTTTCCCTAAAAAGACACTATGGGGGAAGCAAAGGCCTTTGCCAGAGGCCTGCAGGCCAAGTGAGACAGATGCAGGCCATCTCTAGCAAAGCAGCGTGGTCTGTCGATCATTTGTTCCCAGGCTGGCAGGCAGTGGATTCCCATGGGATGACACCAGTAAGTAAGCCAATTGTTACTGACAATCATTTTCTGTTTGTAGTGCCCATCATTCTGGGTGACAGTAGAATGCTGCTTAAGCCTAGGGACAGACCTGCATGGGACACATATTCAGCAAGATGAATCATGTCTGTATTCCTATAATCCACGGAGGTACATCTGATGTCGTTCACACCACCATGGACTGGGACAGAGTCATAACAGTACCTGTTGTGTAGTGAGTTGAGTGCATGTGTGATATGGTGGATTCTAGTACCTGTCAAACAATTAAGCATGATTTTCTCATTATCCAGCCTGGTGAGAGGCACATCTGTGCATCTCACAACAGAGCCTCCTATGAGTAATATGTTGGGTTTATGGTAAGGCCTTAGTTGTTGCAAGACACTGGTTGTGTGGACTATGTATGGTCTGTGGTGTGGAGGTTTGTGGGGTTCTTGTGTGTTTTTGCCTCTGAGGTGTCCTTTGTTTGGGTTTTTGTTTTGCTGAGGACCTCCACTTACATGACTGTGTGCAGTTGTGGGTGATGTTTACTGACTCCATACACTGCAGGGAACCTATGTGACTGTACAATCTGTTCTGGTGTGCACATTCTCCATTTCTCTAACCAGTGGTTCCCCTTCCCCTTATGTGTGTTTCTTTGTCCTTCTGTAGTCCAGTCACAGGCTTTGCTCACAGTGGCTGCTGTTATGTATTTGTATTTCTGGTGTGAGCAAGGTAGATGCCATAACATTACACACAGGGTTATGGACTTCACACATTTGAGTGTTCCTATTTAGTAGGTTTTCCATCATTGCCCCACTGAATCTGCTGTGGTCCTCAGATGGTTTGTGTTGCTATGTTATGATTAGGCTACATGTTGGCCTAGCTGTCAAACTGTCACAGACTGATATCCGGACAGGCCCATATATAATAGTCAGACACAGGCCCACACATGGGGATTGGGTGTTGATAATGTTCTGCCAAACATAGGCAGTTGGGAGACTGATTTAGTATTTGCTTGCTTTTTCTTATGAGTATTGTGAAAATAGCTAAAGGCTACAAGCCTAGCCAGATAGAATTTTGTAGAAAATTCTGTCATTTGTAAATATTAATGTAAGCCACAGGCTTGTTCTTTTAAATGTGAAAAGACTGCATTGGATATTGAACTGCAAAAATGCAACAACAGTGCACTCTGTTGTAATAAAGCTGATAAGTCAATTGTTTGATGTCAAAATGTGGAGCCAATATGTCTAGAGGGAGGCATCCTGCCTATTGTTCTAAGACCAGAGTTAATGGCTAGAATTTGCATGTATAAATGTCCTTTATTGCTCTGGTTTATGACCAGGTGTAAAGAATGTAAATGTAGTTTCTGTTAGCCTGGGAACACCAGAGAAGTGTGAAGAATGATGTGATGTGAAGCAGCTCTATGTTATCAATTTAAAGAGAGATAATCAAAGAGCTTTGAGCATTTTGTCTTGAGAACATCCAACATTACCAGCACTGCTTTGCTCTGTATGTAAGTTATTTAGAACTGTGTTGTCTCTTAGATATAGCTAGGAAATATGAAGATTAGACTAGTTTGTTGTTCTGTGATGTCAGAACTTTTCTACAGTATTATTTTAAACATTTCTCTGTGATCTCTGAACTCTTGACTAGCACTGTGTAGTAAGAAGTATTTTCTTGGGTTTTATTATTTATTATTAAATATTTTTAAATCTTTCAACTGTGGCTGTTTTATGTAGAGTTCATTTAAGCTCTAGAGTACATTGCATGTATATAGTGATACTGTACCAAGTCACTCTAATAAGCCTTGACTGTTCAGTCACACTTACCATTTGGATAATAATATTGCACAGTAATAATTGGACACCCTTTCAGAGGGGCCTTTGAGTAGCTAATATCATTGGTTGGTGGCAGCTGGTACTACCTTTTAGACTGGGCAGAAAAGGGGCACAGCTAGAGAACCTGTGCCAGCCATCCCCAGGAGTGCCTGTGTGGTTGCATATAACTCTTATCTCAAAGTGTGTGTGTGTCAGGTACTTGGGCAGGGACATGAAGCACTGGTTGGACAGAGAGGGTGCTAGAGGTTTTAACTTGCCCACTAGGCTGAGATATGGACCCTATAGCTGTGCCAGTGGAGAGTCTTATTAGGGACCTGGAGAGAAATGGAGAAACCATTCCCAGACTGACTGTGATCTCTGTGTGATCTTAATGGAAATTGTACTTTACTGTGTGTTTATTTATTGTCCTTTCCCTATATGGACGCCCTGCACTGGTGTTAGTGATGAGGATTGAGGCTCCTTGATTGCTAGGCAAGGGCACAGAGGATGCCAGACTTCCTGTGGAAGGGGAGCTGAGAAGGGTTACAAAGAGTGAGTTAAGACAGGCTTAGCTCTCAGACCCTACATTGCAAGACCGGAGTAAGGTAGCTATGGAGGCACCTGATTCTCAAAGGAAGGGGGAATCTATATACTGCGACAAAGGGTTAAAATATAGAGAGTGGTCCCCTGATGGAGAGCTAGAAGGTGAGAGGGTACAGCAGTTGGTAGTGCCTAGAGCCTTCCACCTGCTGCTTCTAGCCATAGACCATGATATTCCCTTTTCAGGTCATATGGACATAAAACATACCAAGAGATGTATTATGCAGAACTTCTATTTGCCTGGAATTTCCAGAGATGTAACAGGGTACTGCAGGACCTGTGAGCAGTGCCAAAAGGTAGGCAAGGTAGGAGACAAAGTGAGAGCTCCTTTTATGCCTTTGCCTGTGATTGAGGAGCCATTTCAGAGGGTAGCTATGGATATTGTGGGGCCTCTGAGTACCCCAAATGTCATAGGGAAAATGTATATCCTAGTGGTAGTGGATTATGATACGCAATACCTTGAAGCAGTGGCTTTGTCCTCCATTGAGGCAGAAAAGGTGGCAAATGCTTTGTTAGAGATTTTCAGCAGGGTAGGTTTCCCAAAAGAAATTATGACTGACAGAGGTGCCAATTTCATGTCAGACCTGCTGGCTTGTCTGTGGAACTCCTGTAGGTAGAACCACCTGAAGACCATGCCCTACCATCCCCAAACTAATGGTCTTGTTGAGAGGTTAAACTCTAGAATCAAGTCCATGCTGCTGGCATTTGCAGACCAGTTCAAGAGGGAGAGGGACAAATATTTGCCCCATCTGTTGTTTGCTTACAGAGAGGTTCCCCAGGTATCCACAGGTTTTTCACCATTTGAGTTGTTGTATGGGCTTAGGGTGAGGGGGCCCTCTAGATTTAATTCAAGATGAGTGGGAAGGTCATGTGAATCTCTCCAGAAGTCTGGTGTGGCATATGTCCTAAACCTCAGAACAAGGCTCAGGGAACTCATGGTCTTGGAACAGGAGTACTTGGGAGAAGCCCAACAACAGATAAATGTGTAGTATTACAGGAATGCTCGAGCTAGAGAGGGTGCTGTAGGGCAGCAGGTAATGGTTCTCATTCCTGTCAGGCACAACAAGCTGCAAGCAGCTTGGGAGGGAGCCTACACGGTGGTAAGAAAGGTAAGTGATGTTAACTACATGGTGGAACTGCTAGGCAGGAGGTAGGGGCACAAATTGTACCATGTTGACAGGATGAAACCTTACCATGATAGGGAGTCCCTCATGCTGAGTATTTGCAGTGGCTTGCAGGATGAGTCTGAAGGAGATCTGGTGAATAATCTTATCAGTGAGGCTCAGGCTGACACCTCAGTGGAAGGGGTAGCAATGTCCCAGCAGCTATCTTCTACCTAAGTTTGAGAAATCTGAGCAGTGTTACAGGAGTTTGGGGACATGTTCACTGGGAAACCAGGGTGTACTCACCTGGTGCAGCACCAGGTAAATACAGGACCCCATATGCCTATTAGGCAGGCACCTTATAGGGTGCCTGAGAGAGTCAAACAGACTCTGAGGGAAGAGATACAGGAAATGTTGGAACTAAGGGTAATTCAAGAGTCCACCAGTACCTGAGCCTCCCCAGTGGTGCTGGTGCCAAAAAAGGATGGAACCACGAGGTTCTGTGTGGACTACAGGAAATTAAATAGTCACACAGAGTCAGATGCTCAAAGCACTGGTTGGACAGAGAGATTACTGGAGGTTTTAGCTTGCCCACTAGGCTGAGATCTGGACCCTATAGCTGTGCCAGTGATAAGTCTTATTAGGGACCTGGAGAGAAAGGGAGAAACCATTCTCAGACTGACTGTGATCTCTGTGTGCTCTTAATGGAAATTGTACTTTACTGTGTGTGTGTATTTATTATCCTTTCCCTATATGGACACCCCTCACTGGTGTAAGTGGTGAGGATTGAGGCTCCTTGATTGCTGGGCCAGGGCACGGGCATAATAGTTATGATGTCTGCTTTTCCACTGTCTGCCATTGATGTTTTGACATGAACCTTTCTTGTTTGTCAGGTAAATGCAATGTTAGGACAAGCAGAACATATAGGTGAGGTATACTTGTGGTCCTTCTGTGACAGCCTGTCATTTTTGGGGTATGGATGATGGCCAGTGACTTGTTGTCAGTGCTGACACAGTAAGGTGGCAGCCATTTATAACCTGGCAGTACACTGAACTTCAGGTACCAGCTGTCCTGCTAGGCACTGTGTAGGTTACTTGAGGGTGTGTAGTGTCCATATGTGTGGCTCCCAGTCCCTGACTTCTCCAGCATTCCTGCAGTGATGCATATTGACTTCTGGACAGTGTGTACAACTCCTACCATAGGTGTAGCTGGCATGCAAAATAGTTAGCACAGAAAGTCTTGGAACATGGACCCTGTAAGCCACAGTACTGTACCTAGACTGCTAAGCCACAACAGCTAAGAGTAAGTGCTGCCCACATCCTGACAGTATTAACCACATGTGTACATAGCTGATTGATCCCTGGATATTGTGGCCATGCAACAAGTTATCAAGTTGATTGGGACAGCCCTGGGAATGTGTGCTCTGCTGCTATTACCCTACAAACATAAATGTTACTGCATTTCTATGGGAACACGGGTGGGTTGGGTGCTTACCTGTCAACTGTACACATTTGCACAGACTGTGCAGATGTTGGCTTTACATTTTGGTTCCATTTAGCATAGGGTTGTACCTGTATTGGAGAATACTGGCATATCACTAAAGACCAAAGGTTAGAATGTAATGGCAGACATTTGAGTTTCAGGCTTTTTACCCTTCAGAGACTTAATGCAACTGCAAGAACTGCTGTGGTATCACTGTGTAAGTCTTTAAGAGGAATATTTCATCATTGTCCCTATTTGTGGGCCTTTGTCAGACATTTCTTTATGGTTTTCTACAGTTAGCTTGCTGTGAGAGACTGAGGGGTGTGTATGGGACCCCAACATTGACATACATGCATGTGACCTATGACCTCCCAGTTTGTTAGTCCCCCACCTACACTGCAGTGAGTTTTGTCACCTAGGGGACTACTGCATACTCTGGAGAAGCCAATATTGGGAGGACATTTCCTGTTGTCTCACATTGCTGTAAGTTGTCTGCTGTAAAACTGGTAGGCCACCCCATTACCTTGCATACATGCAGTGATACCATATATATGCTACCACAATGTACTACTCCATTCATTTCTTGTTAAGAAGAGTGAATTACCTTGTGCCTGTGGCAGTTGTCAGGATGGTGCTTGAAGGCTGACGCTGTTGGATGCTCGCAGTACACAGCCTATACATGGTGCAAGTAGTGTGAAGTGTGTGGCATCCATTTTACTGTGTGTGTGAGTTGGAGAGTGGTGTCAGTCCCTGGGTCCCTAGGGTGTCAGTGTACTTGCTATGCATTGCCTCTTTGCCAAGGCCAGGGCATACTGGGCATGCCTACATTTGCCTACAGGGACAGACTCAAGGGGTTCCTCCTCTGAGTCCTTCTTTACCTGTGGGTACCCTGGCAATGGTGGGGGGGGGCTGTGTGCCTCTTTCCTGTGATGTTCCTGCCACAACTGTTTCCACAGGATCATATTGTGTACCATGGCACATACTATGAATATGTGTTTACATGTGGCTGGAGAGTACTGCAGAGCTCCACCATATATGTCAAGGCAGTGGAACCGTGACTTGAACAGCCCAAACACGTGCTCTACAATGTTCCTAGTTTGTGCGTGTGCCTCATTATGACATTCTTCAGTGGGTGTGTGTGCGTTTCTGATGGGTGTCATCATCCATGGTTCCAGTGCATAGCCAGCATCCCCCACACGATGACCATATGGGATGTCCCCCCTGGTAAATGCCTGGTACAGCTGTGAAGCGTGCCAAATGTGGGAGTGGTGATAACTGTTTGGGCTGCCAGGACACACATTCATGATAATTCACTGGGCATTGCACATAACCTAGTAGTTGATGGAGTGATAGCCCTTGAGGTTGAAGTACACTCTACCCTCTTCACCAGTTGATGCTTTGATGTGGACATGAATGCAGTCTATGACACCCAGTACCTCTGGGTAGTGTGCTACATGGTGGAAGAGATTCATATTGCTGGTTCTCTCCTCAGGGGTGCTGGAGAAATAAATGTGCTCAGTGGCATGTCTTAGCATGACATCCAGGAACTGGTGGAGTACCCTGGATGAAGATGTCTGTGAGACCCCCCATGATGTCCTCAGTAGGTCTTTGGAATGGAAAGTACCTATAGTTAGTATTCTTAAGACTAAACATACCTTTGTTTCTACTGGGATGGGTTCCCTTCTGTTGGCTCTGCATTTGAGGTGAGGCTGGTAGAGCTTGGTGAGTTGCTGTAGTATGCCCCTGTCCATCCTGTAGTGCTCTACTATCTCCAGCTCATGTAGCCTTTGAAAGGTTACCCTGGGTATGAACACTCTTTTCCTCCTCTGTCTGGGCCATTTGTCAGCATCATCCTCATCACTGCCCTCAGTCTGTAGCCCATAGAGATGTAACAAAGCAGCAGCAGCCCCTATCATTTTGTCAGTTAGAATTCCCTGAGTGTGTACTCCAATAGTGCAGAGTATGTGGGAAAAAAACTAACAGAAGGGTGTCTGCATACTTTATACTGGTATGCTGCAGATGCAGCCTGTGTGATTGGCTAATTATGAATAGATTCCACCTGCCAGCTACATTACTGAGGGGTTTGAATGGACCAGTGTGAGTGCCCGAGGGATTATTAGTCATTTCTAGATGATTGCCTTTTGTAAAGGTGTTTGCTTTTTTTTTTCTTTTTTCTTTCCTGTGTTTTTAAGCCCTGCACCAGGCTGTACAAACATGCTGCTGAAATGTAAACACTTGTAAGCAGATCTGCACCTCCCCTGTACATGAGCATGATTAGCTTTCCTTAAGACAGCTAAGCACAGCTAAGCAGCCTCAGACACACCTTCTTGCTTAGCTGGTTTCAGAAATGCTGTGCAGTGCTTAGCAGTGCACACATCTGCTTAACTGGGCTGAATGCTACTTACAATTATACTTCTTAGCAATGATCAAACCGGCTAAGGCAAGCTACGCACTGCGAAGCATTGCTCAGTTTTCATTTAAAGGAAATTAACGAATTGGACATTAATTACTCCTTACTGACATATTATTAAGTGTATATATTTTACTTTACATGACGTCCGCCTATGTGGTTTGATTATATTACTTTGGGGTGTGACTGTACTATCTAGGACACTTCTGTTTACATGGGGGATTTCACATCATGTATCTACTGACACTGGAAGGTTAGCCAGCTACACTACCCTGGTTAACGAATATCAATTACTACATCATTAAAAATAACAAAATAATTTAACAATGTTTTTCCATGTAAAAGCTGAATTGCATATTTTGGTATTCAAACTATACACCTATTGTATGCAAATCCAAAACTCTAACCACTTAGGTAAATCACCAGTGAGGATTTCAACTATATATTTCTATATAACTCTTCATACCATTTTAAGCAGTGCTGAAAAAAGAACAAAGTGTCGCAGCAGGCAAACCCACTCAGCTATGCTTAAACTTGAACTGCAGTGGAAAAAAACATACACCCATTTTAAATTTTTTATATATATATATATATATCTATATATATCTATATATATATATATATATATATATATATATATATATATATATATATATATATATATATATCAGATATTAGCATGTCAGTTGCAGGCCACATACTCTTCATGAATATCCATGCTAATGCAAAACCTGTCATTCTATCAACTTTCTAAGTTTGCAAGGGCAATGTTTAGAAACTGTCCCTATTTCTGTTTTTTGTCCCACTTTTTAATAAAATAAGAATAAAAAAAGGAAAAAAGAAAAACAAAGAAGTGACAGAGTAAAATCAGTAAAAATGAAATAACATTTGCCCATATTCTAACTATGGCTGCCTACCACCGTGTTAGCCTACACGGTGGTGCAGCACTGTTTTCTACACCTCCAGACTGATTCAGGTACATCTACTGCCCACCACTCCCACTCCGTGCTATCCACATGGATAAACCACAGCTCCAGCCATGTTGAAGGTGGATAGCATGGATTTTACACATTAAAAGGGAATTTGTCTTGTTAATAGTTTAATCTTTTAATAAAAAAATCTATATATATTTTTAAATAAGCTTCTTTGCTCGAGTTTAAGCTCTGCACTGCTTCACACAAAGTAGAATTTAAATATAATTAAGGAAAGCTACCTTTTAATTGCTTTCAGCTTGCTCAACTTCTGTGTTAGCTCATGTATGGGGAAAATTTTTCCATACATAACACGGAGCTAACACGGACTCACACCAGGTTGCTGAATCGCAACCTGATGTTGTTACTAGCTAACAGTGGGCTTGGGTGTTAGGCATGCACTTCATTTGCATGCCACCATAGGTTGTCATCCCTCGGCACGTTACCACATGCATGTGAGCAGCACCACACCATGGAAACTAAGAATCAGGAATGGGGTTTACTATGGTAAAACGGTGTTATGAAGGCTAATACAGTGTTATTTTCCATTTTAGCCTTCATGAATACTGCCCATTGCCTGTTATCATCGGTTCCTACTACTTGCCTCACCCATTGAGTTATCTTTTCTTCCTTGAAACTATTACCCCACCATTATATACCTTAGAAATTTATGTTTTAACTAGCCCATCTTAAGTATAATCTCCAACATTTCTTCTTTCCCCATCTACATTATTTTAGTCCACTCTGAATGTAGTTTTACTTGCATTTAAATGAATTTTAGCACTGATCATTATGGAGCTTTTCCAAACACAGTCTCAGGGCCCTGTTTGGTTAAATGACTCAGAGTTACACAGTTAGGCATTGCAGGCTGAGGGAATCAAACCCTGGAGCATTGGAAACTGTTTATTAACACTTCCTTAATCATCTGTGCCAGTGGGCTGTGAGTCAACACAGGACCCAAGCTCCTTTAATGTCTATTGTGCAGCTTGATACATGTTGCTTTTATTTTCTGCCATTTATTCTGTATCACTTTATATTTTCTACCATATGTATCTCATTTGCTTCTTTTTCTATGTAGCTCTAACACTCTTTTTTTTTCCAGTGGCCCTGCTCATATGCTTTCATATTCTTACACTATTTCTGTAACAGTCTTGCATGCTAGTCTATTACTGGCCCTGATACGTTTAAATGCTTCACCATTCCCTTACTTCTGTCCATATCCCACCCCTCTCTCATATCTTGTATTCATTCATCAGCCTCTCCCTAAGCTAATTAAGCAGTTTGTCTCTTTTGATTAACCCTCTAATTAAATTTAATTCAGCTAATGGAAAGGAAAATAGTCATGCACCAGCAATGATTGCAATTAATCACTGTAACATTTTATGACACACAGAAAGAAGAAACTCTCCATTGGTGAGAGACCAAAATTTGTATTTATGAAAAGTTTGGAAGTTAAGAATACATATGAAGTTATTACTCTTTCCTCCAAGCTAAATCATCCACTCAGCATGCACAAGTGCGGTTCTTGCAAACAATGCAAATTAATTTACACAGGTATATATATTTCATTGGGAAAATTGACACACCTGATGTAGCGGATGGTTCAATTGTCCTACTTCTGGAATTCAATAAGCAATAACATGTTTGTTTTATTCTGACATTTATATTAAAGATTTCTAGATTATAGACAATGGATAAAAATTTGATGGAAACAACGCATTATTCAAGCACAGCAAAGCATGTGCAACATTTAATAAATTCTTACTTTATTTTTTGGGGGGGGGGTCTTGTTAATCCTATGGGAGGAAATTGAGAAAAACATTTTTTAAACATGGAACAACTCTGTCAGCTGAATTTTGATACTAGCAAGTTTCATGGTCTTGACAATACCATCAAAAGTGCTCTTGGAAAGAAATGTTATGAAATTGACATGGTCATATGTCATTTTTTTTATTTTTTTGTATCGTTTTTGTTGTTTTTCTTGGGATTTATTTGTATTTAATACTCGTGATTTGATATACCATGCTTATGTCAACTACAATAACTTATTTAAATGATAATAGCTCATTTGATACTCATTTTGAAGAAGTGCTAGTTATTTTCAGATGAAAGTGGTACATTTAGGAAATTAAAGCTTGTCTTGATGAAGAGACACACTGGTGTCTTTTTCTGAGTCCAACCTAATTAAGGCTGGCCTGTTGAATTGCCCCTTATGCTTTAATAACAGTTTTTAAGTTATAGTTCATTTTGATAGCATAGTTGTTTTGCTTAGCAGGACAATTTTCTGCCATAAGACAGTGCTGAATACAAATTTCAAGTGACAGTTTGGTATATGATAGGCAAAGAAGGGGCTTAACAAATCAGGCTGCATTATACAGCTTCCACTCACATCTAATCAGCAAGTATAGATAAGATTATCCCAAAGCATTATGATATTTTTTTATTAAAAAAAAAACTTTCTTTGTTAATTTCAAATTGAAACTTTTAACATTTTATGCAGGTATATTTAGCAGCTTTACAAAAGAAGCACATACTATTTTAAAAATCAACTTTAAGTCTCTTTTCAATTTTTAGATATTATAGCTATAGTTGTGATTCAATTTGTAAAGGAAACATTAGCTTTTTTAAATGTTAATTAGAGCAGATATTTATGTCTTGTAAGATCATTTATTTTTATAAAGTGCTTTGACATTTTGATTGGTTAGCCGTCTTTAAGGCACAAATAAAACAATACCATGACTGACATGTTATGTATCAAACTTTAGTTCTTATGCAGTGGTAAATTGTATTAATTTGATTTTGATAGATAACTTTGTATTTTACTTGTGGAGGTGGCAGATTAGCATAAGGTAATAGATTAGCATGCAAGGCTTGTTTTCTATCAGTATGCTATCACTGATATTATTTCTGAATAGGGAGAATAACATGGGACCTAGTAGGTGCCATTGTAACATCCCATTAGTGAAAGTGCTCTCTTCTATTTTGCCATTTCATGTCTGGAGAATGATATTTGTTTTTGTTAAATAATTTTTGAACAGGTTTAGTGGGTTATGACCAAATTCTACTTACTATTGCTTTTGTAGTAGTAGTAGTAGTATGTGATTAACCCATTTGAATGTTCTGCCTAAATTTATAAAGACAGCACCTTCTTGAAAAATAATAACCCTTAATAGCCAGCAACGGCACTATATCCCAAACTTTTTTTAGACTAACCTGTTCCTTCTCCATTACTGTGTGATAGACAATTTGCATACATTGGAACAGTATACATTCATTGCTAAAAGATTTCTTACCCTGCCTAACATAGGGGATAAGTTGAAAGGAATGGAGTGAGTGAAAAGTTGGGAGGAGTGGGTGAAAAGCTGGGAAAAAAGACTGAAGAAAGGTGACAGAGATGTAAGTGGCTAAGCAACTAGCCTATATATTTTCACGTTTGACATATTGTTACTCTATCCTCAAATTGTCATATGTTTGTTGGAGCTCGTAAGTCTATAATTAGTAGTTTTCTTTACTACTTGCATTGTTTTCCTTTTTATTTAACATGTGTTATGCCTATGAAATGCCTCTCACATGGTTTAAACTTATATTAGCAGGCCTCTAACCTGATGAAAAAGGGTCCTTTCATCAGCCCGCCCACCTGAATAAAAATTATTACAAATAGATTAAGTGCTGTACAAAGACAATGAGGTAATTATTGCTTTGACACACAGGGTTACTTTTGGAATCTGGTATCCCAGTTTCAGTTAACACTTGCGATGGACAAACAACTGTATAAATTTGTCTATGGGGACACAAGACTGGAAATTAAAGTGGGAAGATAGAAGTCACATTTTGGGTAAAATGAGGATCTGGATCTATACACGGCAGCTAACATTAAATGCAACCAAATGATAAGTACAACATTTAGGATGCAACTGTCAAGATGGTGGTTTTGAGCTAGGATGTTTACCAAACATAAATGAAAATTGCACAAAAAGAATAGGTTCCTGACCCAGAGACTCCCCAGACTCTGGAATAGATTGCCCATACATGTCAAGCAGAGTGCCTCTTTGGACCTCTTCAAGAGGAACCTTGACGATTGGATGGTAGAAAGGAAATTCACCCCAGGGATCACGTCAGTTGCCCTGCTAGACAGGGGTCCAGGAAAGTAAATAATGTGGGAAGAAATAGCCAGGGAATTGTTATGGCTAGGCTTGTATAAGCCCTAGGGCTGATAGCCTAGTACCAACCTATGAACCTATGAACCTATGAAGAAAACAAAGCACATCTCGTCAAACCAAAGTGTGACTAAATTATTTAATTAAAAAAATGGAGAGCATAATTTGCTTTCATTGCACAAAGAAATATAACTTCAATAGACAAGAGTCTTAAAAACTTCAGTTTCAACTTCCACTTTATTAAGGTTGTGATGTCTGGATAATATCCCACTGGACTGCCAACAATAATGTGACATCCCTTACAATCCCTGGGTCAGTAACTAAGAAGCTTCAATCCTCATTACTGACTCCAGTATGAGACTGTTACATAAACAGGAGTAAAACTTCACAAATTCCCCTAAGAGCACAATACGAACACACTCTATAACCTGGGACTGAACTGTATACTTCTGTCCACCCCAAATATAACTCTTTGTTATATACTCCAGAACAATGTGTTCCAGTTTAAGGCCTCTGATATACTCACACTTAAATAAATTAAATCTCATACATCCAAACACTTCTGGGAAAGCCTGACACAAATTTCCAGTATGTCCCTTCCCCAAAATAAGACAGTAACATGCTGCCACCAATCAAAGAGAGTCTACATGCCCTTTTAAAGGAGTGTCCAGTTATGAAAATCAGATATTAAAATGAATGATAGCTAATGACCTAAAATAGCCAGGCTTTTGGAGTGGCCAATGAAGTTATCAAAACAGGTATAAGCACTCTCAAATCACTAAAGAAAACACGTAGTGACCAGCCATAATGTAAGTTAATAAAAGTATTTAATAATGAGAAAAATGATTGAAAAATATAAAGCAATAATTTCCAATAAACAAACAGAGCTAAATCACCAGGAAAATGAAACCAATACAGAAGGATAGAAATCCAGCATTTACAAAAACTCTGATTAGTTTTAAATTCCTATCTGACTAAAGAACACTGTCCCTGATCTAAACTAAATTATCACAACAGAGCAAAGGTAGGCTTACAATTGTGGTGAGTCCTTTTGGGTATCCACTGCGCAGTACAATTGTAACTGGCAACTATAACTATCAACAGTTATAACTGACTGCTAACTGACAACTACTGTCTTCAGCATTCTCTTTTATAGACTAGGTTAAATGTCACAACTGTTTCAGTTCTAATTTTCATTTCATATTTTGAAAATTAACCGACAGCTGTTTACTACAGTTCTTTTCTGTCTTTCAGCCTCTGGCAGTAACACATAGCAATGGTCAGCATTCTGAGTGTCCTACACATGATATAGAGAATGGAGGGGGTATCAAGTGAGTGTAAAGTGAAAAGGTTGTTATATTTGTTCCCATATTCTAGATAGTATGGAACTGGGCATTGATGCTTGTTACTTTAAAGTGGTTTGTAACAGAAATTGCTAACAGCAGGTGATCTATGGATTAAAGTGCATATGTAAAAAAATTGTAGACAGACCACTTACCAAATAAGAAAATTAATAGAATATCATATTAGAGATATTCATAATGGTCCTTCCACAAGTAATGTGGCCACACAGTTTAAACAGCATCATAGGCAGGATTTAAATTTATTAAGATAATTACTAAGTTTGCCAGTCAATACTTTGGATTATTTTAAACGTATCAGACTTACTTTTGAAAACAGAGGCATGTTGTGTTTTTGCATCTGATATTTTGCAACCTAAAGGGATGAATGAAGAGCTTAAAATAAACTATCTATTGCAAAATTGTTATAATAATGTATCACATTTATTTATTGTATTTAATTAAAATTGTGATTGTTTTCCTGTGCATCCATCTATTTAAAAAAATGTGATACGTAAATTAGTTCTGATTTATATAAGGTGAGGGTTTGTTTAATGTTAAAAGAACCTTAGAAGGCTGTGAGCCAAACTGCAACCTCTTTTATATGCTGTAGTTTAATAAAGTATTTTCAACTGTTTAAAGCACTGCCAATTGAGTTCTTTTAAGATTTTTTAACTACAATTGGCACTTATTTGGTATTTTGCAGTTTAGAAGTGGAGAGGTATGGAGTAACTCATACAGGAACAAAATGAGTTTAGGCTTCCAAGTATAATATATGAGTGGAGTCAGCTAATGGTGGTATCCAGCTAATAAAAAATCTAGATGTATTACCTATAGTATGAGTGAAAGATAAAAAAATCTAATCAAATAATATATTAAATATAGTCCATAAATGTATAGCATCAAAGCTGATATGTATTTAGCAAAGCCAAAATGATACACAAGCAAAATCTGTCAGAGTCTAACAGAAGAAGCTGGATAGTGTGACTGTCATAAAAACTAAGAAACAAAAACTCATGAAGGCAATGGCAAAAGGCATGCTGTAAGCACAATGTAACAGCTAGGTGGAAGGGAGCATAATCAGTGTTAATTACAGCTACTGCTACAGTGCTGCTTGGAATGATAATTAGTGAAAGCTCAGTCTGAAAGCTGATCGATGTAGCATTCTTACCGACAAACAGATAATGGATTTCAATGGATATCAGTACGTTTTGGCAAAACAAACTTGGTTATGGAGACAAGGCAATAAAAGCACTACAACAAACTCTACAGGAGTCTTTGAGAGATAACAGTAACTAATTTGAACATTATATAGTGTGGCAGAACAATACAATAGTCTGCTAGGCAGTCATTCAACACCACATTTTTACCACAAACCAAAACTTACTTCCACTCATATCAGCATCCTTGTTTAAATAAAACATTTCACAATTATTAGGTAAGTACAGCGCATGTGACATTTGACAAGTAATGTTAATATGAAATGTCGCAAACTACTTTTCTGGTGACATTACATTTTATATGTGTAGTTTCTGCACTCACAATTTGCATTTTTGATACATTCCTTAATTACATTTCGATTTTTCAAGATGTGCTTTGTACTTCTTGTTTAAAGCTGATATAAGAGGAAGAGAACAATTGCAACACTGATTAAGAGGTTATCAGGCAAGCACTCAAATTAAATTAACCAGCACTATTTTCTTTGGCATGTTTAACTATTAGACTGATTTTCTTATAGAGGACACCCCATTCTGTGTTTGTCCTGACAGCACCACTCACAGACCTGCACTGTACTTATCTTTCCATGAACACTCAGTCTTGATCTTTCACTGTCATTCCCTGATCTGTTTTGTTATCCCCCATGAAAAGAAGTTGTACTTTGTGTTTATTTCATGTGTCTCTTAAGTTTAGTTCTCCCTAGGATGTAAGTTTATATATATATATATATATATATATATATATATATATATATATATATATATATTAAATGGGTCTACTTCAGAATGTCGACCAATCAGAATGCAGACTTTCATATGGCCGACACCATATGATCGATATTCCAAAAGGCCAACATCCTGAAATGATACCATTTACCTACCTGTGAACACAGTAAAACTGTGTTATACAGGGGGGCAGCCCTCCTGCACACCCCCTGCTAGTTAAATATTCTCACTCCTAGATGGCACTACAGTGCAGGAAAGGGGAATCTCCCAGTCCCCCACTGTAGCGGGATCTTCGCTATCATTTGTCGGCCTTTCAAATGTTCGCTCATATGGTGTTGGCTATATGAGTCTCGAACATTTGAAAGTTTGAACAAATGAAGTGCTCCCATATATATATATATATATATATATTGCCTTTTTTTAATTAATTTTTTTTCTGTTTTTTGTTGTTGTTTTTGTTGCAGTAATGTGAATAAAATGTTTCAGCATTTTCTTGCATCTGTAAATATCTATGATTTCTAACATATCATTGTATCTGTAAATATACTTTGTTCATTTCTTATGTCATCCTATTCACCAGAGCTGAGACTGAGATTGGTGTAATACACCAGCAAACAAATATAAATAAAATAAAATAAATAAGAAAATAGTATGGACCAAACAAACCATGTTAAAGAATGGTAAATATATTATTTAACTGTGCTACTTGAAGCCACGGTGATGCAGTGGTAGCATTGTTGTCTCACAGCAAGTGGTTCTCCCATTTGAGTCTCAGCTGGAGCGCCTTCTGTGTGGAGTCTGCACATCCTCCCCATGGTCTAGTGGCATTCGAAAGACATGCATAGAATGGGCATGCCTTCGTTGAAGGTTGGGCGTCGAGCTGGCACCTTGGCAGTTGTAAAAAATCTACTGCCAATCATTAGCGGACCAGAGTTCTGCTGTGGCGCCCCCTAACCGGATAAAGCCAAAAGAAGAACAAACTGTGCTACTTCAATAAATAAGGTTAATGTTTATAGTAGGCTCAGTGCTAATGTGTTTGGGAATAGAAAGATGAAATGCATAACTTGGGAGGGCATCTTTTGTATTTCTTTCACATCACAGCTGAAGCAAATTGATTTGGCTTTTGTCAATGAGCAGTGTATGTGCCTCTGAGCAAAAGGATGTAATATGTTAAAGTTGCCATTACATATTTTATATCACAATATGAGAGCAGAACGCTACAGAAAGTGACCATGCACAGTTCTCAAGATAATCTTTTTATTTTTTACTTTGGAAACAAGTAAGTTTTGAATTTCAAAATGTATTATATACATCTAGTATATGTACTATATATATCTATTAACTCTTTCTCCTTGTTTCCTGTGTCATACTTAACCTGCATATTTTTTAACAGATAAATTTTTACAGGTTGAAAAATCTGATACACAGACATGCACTCACACACAGGCATGCATTTTTATGTGTGTGTGTTTGTGTGCGTGTGTGTGTGTGTGTGTGTGTGTGTGTGTGTGTGTGTGTGTGTGTGTGTGTGTAGCATTTGGGTAGGGGGGGGTTCTGTGTGTGATATGACTTCTGAAGAAAAGAAAACAATATATCCCTCCTCTTTGCTTGACCCTTGCCTTTTGTACACATCAGTGTTTTCCACCCAGCATTTTTTTTCTTTTTTCCTATACCTTAAGTGGCCTCACACTGAAAGATCAAACAATTTACTATTGATAGAGATTGACTGATTCCTACACAGGACAAATGCAGATATTTCCATTTTCTCCTAAGAAATGCTAATATTGGGGATTATTTAGAATATACAATCTTGGGTCTTACCTGCTTTCCCTCTGTAGCACCACTAGTCATTTCTGTTAGCGCTTAGTGCCTCAGTTAGGGGTTGCCCTGGGTCAAGACAGTACATCTCAGACTGGTTACTAGTATGAATGTTTTGAAGGGTCAGTGTTTCAGCTTATTGTGCTGTAGCACCACTTGCAGTTTACTAATGTTCCACAGTTAAATAACATGTGATTTTGTATATGTACAAGGTAGTTTGACTTGAAAGCTTGTGATATAATATGTCTGCTCTGAAACAGAAAACAAAGCTAAAATCAGCATAAATGCATCACACTGCTGCAACAACAGCTTTATTTTAAACATGTTGTATATTATTTACCTCTCATGTTTATTCAGCATTGTTGTACCATGTTAATTTCATTCTGATGGTACCAGATATGATTTTCAAGCCTTTGGCTATACCATTGAGTGCTACCTTCAAAATCACAGTGGGTAAACAAGTGAAACCAAGGAACTGTAGAAAAACAACCAATTGAAGGTGGTGTCCAATAACGCAAGATATCATGTATCCTCAATAAAAATGCTTTAATGCAAAGCCAAAATCCACAGCAGCAACAAATACAATTCGCGAAAAGCAGCACAGCTACAAGAACAAAATGTTGGATGAGCGCTTTCATCTGCTACCATAGCAGACTTTATCAAATCTACTGCTGCCTTACACAGGTGTAGTTAAATAATCAGTACAATTAACACCATAAAACGTTTTAAAGACATAGTCCACTCAATATACAAATGGTAAAAAAGAAAAAGAAAAAAAAAAAGCATGTCATAACTTAGCAGCCCTCTCTATTAAAATTGGTTTTAAAAGACAAACTGTCATTTAAGCCTGGTACCCACCTATCTGAAAGGACTAAGACCCATTACCTGGTACCCTACAGCATACTCTCTAGCTTGAAGATTCCTGTCATACCAGACATTTTTCTGATATTGAGCTTCTGCCAGGTTCTCCTGGGCCAAGCCCATGAGTTGCCTGAGCCTTGTCCTGAGGTTTAGGACTAATGCCACAGCAGACTCCTTGTGGAATTCACACTCATCCTCCCACTCATCTTGAATCAAATCTAGAGGTGCCCATACAACAATTCAAAGATGAAAAACCTGTGAATTCCTGGGGTGTTTCTCTGTAAGCAAACAACAGATGGGGCAAATATTTGTCCCACTCCTTCTTAAACTGGGCTTCAAATACCCGTGATATGGAACTGACTGCAGAGTTTATCCTCTTAACAACACCATTAGTCTGGGGATGGTAGGGGGTGGTCTTTAGATGCTTTGCCCCACAGTACTTCCACAGACCAGCCAGCCCATATGACCTGCAAAGGGAATATCATGGGCTATGGCTAGAAGTGCCAGATGGTAGGCTCTGGGCACTACCAACTGCTGTATTCTCTTACCCTATAGCCCTCCCTCAGGGGTCCACTCTCTATACTGCAACACTTTGTCCCAGTATACAGATTCCCCCTTCCCTTGAGAATCAGGTGCCTCACTAGCTACCTCCCTCAGGCCTTGTAATGTAGGGTCTGAGAGCTGAGCCTCTCTCAGCTCTGTCTTTATTACCCTTCCCAGCTTCCCTTCCACAGGAAGTCTGGTATTGTCTGACAGCTGTGCTTCACTGTCAGCCTGGGTACTACTACTACTCACCACTGCCCTTGCAGTCACTCAGTCCAAGGGAATATCAGTACCCACAAGCAGCTGTGGATCACCTTCAGTCTCACTGCTACAGGGTAGCTCCCTTTCTGAAGTAACCATCTCACCACTACTGGCTACAAGTGTACGGTCTGTCTGGGTCTCCCCAAGGCTACCATACCTACATGCATGTCTCCAAGCCTGACTGCGTGTAACTGCATGAACACATGGTACTGCTTTATCAGAATCATTCACAATCAGGACATCTGCAGGGGTAGCCTCAAACACATCTACTTGCTTCCTTTTCCACCCTCCTAGGCAAGGTGAACTGTAGACAAAGGTATTTGGAATGGAGTCCCTCCTAAAGCTCTGACTGTAGTTGACTGGCCAAGCAAGTAGTCCTTCTCTGTAACCATTGCAGACTTCACAATGATTAAGTCAGAGGCTGTGTCTGTCTTAGCCATGGTTTCTTTCTCATTCACTAAGACAGGATATAACCTCTTGTTGTGGTAGTTTGGTATCCTTGTTGCCTTGAGACAGCTTACTGTTGGCATTTTGTCATTCCCACTTACTGGTTCTCCCACCTTTTTTTCCACACCTTGCCTCTTTGGACATCTATATGCTACATGGCCCCACTGGTTGCATTTAAAAGATTTAACCCTTGGTCCTGGATGTGTACCTGGACTAGTGGCTTCCCATGCTCCTGGCAGACTCTGTTGGGGCATTCTGGGCTGCTGACTATGGGTTTCCTTAGACCCATGAGCAGCACTGGGTGTCCCTTTCCTGTGCAGCGATGCCCTGCTTGCTAGGTATAGGTCTCCCTTCTTCCCCAACTCATCTGCGGTATTGCATTAACCAGATTCTCATGTCCTCAGGCAAAGTGCTAAGGGCTTGTTCCCTCACCAAAGGGTCTGCCAGCCCTTCAAAAGTGGTGACATGATATCCTCTCACCCAGCTATGAAAATAAGTGCTTAGTTCAGCAATATATTCACATACACTTTCATCTACCTTGTGTCTTTGCTCACAAAATGTTTTCCTATAAGCTTCAGATGTTAACCTAAAACATTCTAGAAAACACATTTTGACTGTATTTGAATTTAAGCAATCAGTATCAGATAGTTTAGAAAGTGCAGTTACAGTTTTACCATGGAGAAAAGGGGTCAGGAACAATTCCCAGAGCCCTTGGTCAACATTATACTGTTTACATACCCTCTCAAATATATGAATGAAACTATCAAAATTATCCCCCTCTGTAAATTGTGGAAGAAATGTACTAACCTTTGTTGCTTCTGGGGTTCGGTTACTCCCTTCTCCATTACTTCCATGACTCTGGTGAAGAGTCAGTATCTCCTTTTCATGTTGCCTCTGCCTCTCATTCTCCTCAGCCTGCAGATGTCGCAGTTTCTCATTTTCATCAGCCTCCAGATGTCTCAGTCTCTCTGTTGCTTCTATTTCCAAATGCTTGGCCTCTGACTCAAGTGTCATTAACTCCAGATGGATTTTTAAGTCTTCTGTGAAAAAGTTGAGCTGTCCATTTTCTGAGAGTTGTACATCTCCACATCCAGTCTGATTTTTCTCCTGGTTGCTATTCTGTGATACAGCTGTGACAAACACTGCAATCATGTCTGCTTTTGCCAGGTTGGCATGCACCAGGCCTTTAGCCTGGCACATCTCAGCCAACTGGCTCCTTGTCAGCTTGCTATACTCCTCTGCTGACATGTTTGTCTGCTCTCCCTGACATATTAAGCAAACAAACAAAAAAAAATAAAACAATTGTGATATGAACTCTGAATGTTCACTGCATGACTGATTGAGAGTACAAACACCTTTAGTGACCCCTGTACACAGGTTACAGGAATTTAATATCCACACCACTACAAGTCAATTAATATATGATATGGCTAACTCACCACTGCTATCCAATTAATATGTGATGTGGATACCCCACCACTGCCACCAATTAATATGTAATGCCCCTGCACTGGCCCAGTTATCAAGGAGCCTCACTCCTTGCCACTAGTGCCAGTGAGGGATGTGTACATTGGGAAGATGACAAGTACACATACAGTAAAGTACAATTTTCCTTAAGAGCACACAGGGATCACAATCAGTCTGGTGCTGGTTTCTCCCTCTTTTGCCAGATCCCCAATAAGATTCTCCACTGGCACAGCTACAGGGTCAAGATCTCAGCTGAGTGCCCAAGCCAAAACCTCCAGCACTCCTTCTGTCCAACCAATGCTTCATGTCCCTGCCCAAGTAGCTGACACACATACAATTTGAGATTTGATTTATATACAAACACACACACACACACCTGGGGAAGGCTGGCACAGGTTTACTAGTTATGCCACCTTCTGCCCAGACTATAAGGCAGTACCATCTGACACCAGCCACTACTTATCAGCTAGTTAAGGTCCTTATAAAGGGTGACCAATCTGACTGTGTAATGTTACTATTACACAGTCAGATTGGTCACCCTTTGTAAGGGTGACCAATCAGACTGTGTAATGTTACTATTATACAAATGGTAAGTATGACCAAGAATTTCAAGGCAATTTAGGAGTGGCATGTACAGTGTCACCAAATACATATGCAAGTACTCTAACAGGTTCAATGTCTCTAAACAAACCAGCCACAAAAATAGGTTTAAATATATTTAATAACAGATAATAAAAGACCAATATAACACTCAATCAACACAGTAACTGCAGAGTTCAGAATACCAGGAACTATTTTAAAACAACATTGCAGGACAATCTCAAATAAATACAGAAAACATCTAAACTAATCTTTATATTATATATATATATATATATATATATATATATATATATATATATATATATATATATATATATATATATATATATATATATATATATATATATATATATATATATATATGTATATATATATATATATATATATATATATATATATATATATATATATATATATCTAAGAGGAATTATTGGACCCTAGACTTACTTACAGAGCAAGGCAAATGCAGATGAGAGGATGTTTCCAGGTCCAAGACAAGATATAAAGTGCACCCTCTCCCTCTCTGAGATAGTTCTTAAATTAATATCACATATTAGTGCTGGGTTAGCATGGATGACATCACTCTTTGTCACCTGTCTACAGGTCCCAGGCTAACAGAAACTAACATAATTTTAACACCTCTATGTGAGAAGTACAAATCTCTCAGAAGATTGCAGATCTTGGAAGTCATATAAAATTAAAATGCTTTTACATTTGAAACTTAGTAATTATTTCTGTTTCAAGACAATAGAAAAACCTCTAGCTCTACACAATGTGTCTGTTTCACTGAAACTAAGAGATAACACAATCTTAAAACAATTTCAACTTTTTTTTCTTGAAGCTCTGCAAATTAACTGCATGTTCCAGTTTCTACTATTAAAACATGCATTTGCACAAGTATATAGTTTATATACATTTCTGTTCTTTTCCAGTAGGGTACACTGTGGTTACAGTCTTGAAGCTCAGTACATAACATACAGTTCTCTTACATTTGTAGGACAAGCATATGAATCATATTACTATTCACAAATGACATGATTATTTACAAAATTTCAGATAGCTGGGCTGGAAGTATTTCCCTGGTGTCACACAAGTCATAGTCTCTTTACTATCCAGATTATGATGAAGCAACAATGCAGCAAATATGTAAGTATATCTAGGAATATAACAACATGCACATATGCATTTCAGTGTGAAGATATTTGCTGCTGAGGCGAAGGTTCGCTCTGTGCGAAGTAGTAGAATAGTACACAATCTATTTGGATGTGTGTGTGTGTGTGTGTGTGTGTGTGTGTGTGTGTGTGTGTGTGTGTGTGTGTGTGTGCACGCGCCCATGTATATATATATATATATATATATATATATATATATATATATATAATATATATATATATATATATATATATATATATATATATATATATATATAATATATATATATATATATATATATATATATATCTCATTAAATATCGCTTAATGATCACTTCAGAGTGAATCTAAAATGGGGGCATGGCCAAGGATGAACACAGGATAGCAGCAGATTTCTTCAGCTCCACCAATTTCATTACACTGATAGGAATTAATTACTTAAAAATTAATTTTTGAAGTAATTTTCTTTCTAAATATGTTTGTTTTATATAGTTCTTGAACTATATCTAAAAAAGAAAGGAAATTTTAACAATATTCCTGTCAGAAATCACTTTGGAAATTTTCCTGTCAGTTTATCAGTCTGAAATGAGTTCCAGTAAGACAAATTCTCAAGACTCCAGCATCAAGAAAGAACTTCAGTCTCTGATAACTATAATCCAGCAACTTACTGCTAAGATGGATAAAATGGATACTAAAATTGATACCGTCATAGAAAAAACTACAAAACAAATAGACTTGTTACATATAGACCTGCAACAACAAAAGATCCAGATGACAGGCATAGAAGAAGCTGTGAATGACATGGAAAATAGAATCCAAGAAGAGGAAATCAACATTGAGTTTCTGCTGAAACAAAATACACATTTACAAACAAAGCTGGATGACCTGGAAAATAGATCTAGGCGCAATAACATTAGGATTTTTGGACTGCCAGAAAATATTGAAGGTAACAATATTACTTCTTTTTTAACAACATGGCTCCCTAAAACTTTAGACTTACCAGAAGCATTCTCTTTTGGTATCGAAAGAGCACATAGATCTATAGCTAATACTAACTCTAACAAAATCTATCCTAGATCAGTTGTAGTTAGATTTCTATCATCTTTTGATAAAGAGATGGTTCTTAAATCTGCTTGGGCTAAAGCTCCTGTTAAGATTAATGAGACAACTGTGCGTTTTGACAATGACTGTTCTTCCTTGGTAATAGCTAAAAGAAAAGTTTTTCTGCCACTAATAAGGGAGCTTAAAAAAGCACAGTTTAAAACATACCTTCTGTTTCCTGCCAAGCTAAAAATCTTCCTTCCTGATGGTCCTAAAATTTTTGATGACTTAGACTCTGCTTTACTGTTTATCAAAAAAAATAAGATTTTGGATAAAATAGAGGAAATGGAATGGGCTACTCCTTCATTAAAGAGACTGGTAACTGAAACTTTGTGGAAGACTTCAGAGAAGAAGAAGAGACTAAAAAACAAATGATTTGTTCTATGTTTTTTTTTTTCTCTCTCATCATTTTACTTCATTATTAATCTTTTTAAATATAGTTCCTGCATTTCCAGAAAGCCACAAATATTCTGAAAAAGATTTAATCAAAGTTATTCTCTGTGTGCAAAGAAATGTTTTGTTTCATAACCAGTCAAAATATCTGAGGAACTAGTAACAAGCTATTATTCAATTTGTTTCTCTTTCTGAAAAAGAGAAGTAAGGTCAGTAATTTGATACATTTTTTTTCTTTTTTCTCCTTTTCTTCTTTTCTTTGTTTAAACAATGACATTCTATTTAGATTATGTAGTGGGTAAAGGGTGGGGAGGGCAGGAGAGAAGAGTAATGAAAATATGATAAATGGAATAATAACATATTTATTCCTTGTAAAAAGTTTATATGTTCTTCAAATGCTATTCCTAATTATATTTTCTTGATTATACTGCTTATGCTTATTTGTAAATAATCTGTCATGCTTTAACTAATAATAATTAGAACTAAATAATTGTAAATAATATGTTTTATTTTTAACTCTATTAATATAAACAGTAAGTAATATTCCATTGCATATACTTCTTATAGCTTTCTCTTACATTTTTTTATTTCTGCTTTACACTCTTTTATTTTCTACTCTCTTTTTCTTTTCTTTATTCTTTCTCTTTATTTTTTTTCATATTAATATATAGAAATGCGTTTGATCATATAGACACAGTAAATAATAAGATTTGCATAAAAATTGAGTTGGGACAAAAATATTGAGTTTTATTACTTATTAATAACTTTGGGCTTAATTTCACTTACATAGAGGCTGTAATAACCTGTAAAATGCATTGTGAAGGTTTTGTCATGTTTAGATGCATTTACACTGCTAAATGAATGTTTGTCACTAGTTTTTAACAAGTTTCCCGCCAAAATGTTAAGGGAGACAATCTGGGATGTGGGCTACCTCATGAACAGTGTCCTCGAGTTGTTTCAAAAGCTTCAACTGTCAGAATTCTCACAGAGAAGCTGAAAGCAGTCAATTTGACCTTTGACCCAGATATCACACTGACACATTGCAGATTCAGGAAGAACACTCTACCAGAAAGTAGAACTGATGCAAATGTGACTATGTGAAGGAAAATGAGCTCTTTAACATCTAAATGTGAGCTATTTTATATAATTACTTAAATATCTATGTTATAATTCATAAAATATGTCAGTTATAATGATTTTAAATGATGCAGTTTCTTGTAGTAAGTAAATGTCTTATTTTAGACGGCATAGAAAATGAAACATTTATTCAAGTGTTTTTGAAAATCTACTTGACTGCAGCATACTAATCTGTGTTAGAAACTTATGTTCCAAACATATACATTACTATAACTCATTTAATTCATCTGATTGACAAGCATAAATAACTTTATAACTCTATTCTGGAAGAAATTGTCATGTGATATATTTTAAAGCAGTAGTATAGACATACAAAATACAGATGGCTTTTTTACAATAATGCAAGTGTTTCTGAGATTTTGCATAACTATGCAGTATGATTTATAACAATTTCTATAAATATAATATTTTATTCTATTGACAATAATGAGTATGAGTAAAATGCTCATATACAAGCAATTCAAGTTTTTTTGGAAGCTGTTGACTGCATTTACATGACAGAAAATAGATGCATCTTAATATATGTAATGTCTGAACCATATTAGCCAAAGTTTTTGATTTAACTGAATGTTAAAACTTATTTTTACATACTTTGAATAAATTAATATGTAAATATGCCTTCTTTTTTTTTCTCTCTCTCTCTCTTTCTTTCACTCTCTCTCCCTCTTTCACATCTTTTATTTCTCTCTCTCCTCTTGGTTCCTAATATCAAGATTATTTGAATGCTATTTGAATACAAGTGTATTATATTACATAGATGTATATAGTAGTATGAATAGTTTAGTGAATAGTTTAATGAGTAGTGAACCATATTAGCCAAAGTTTTTGATTTAAATGAATGTTAAAACTTATTTTTACATACTTTGAATAAATTAATATGTAAATATGCCTTCTTTTTTTTTTTTTTTTCTCTCTCTCTTTCTTTCACTCTCTCTCCCTCTTTCACGTCTTTTATTTCTCTCTCTCCTCTTGGTTCCTAATATCAAGATTATTTGAATGCTATTTGAATACAAGTGTATTATATTACATAGATGTATATAGTAGTATAAATAGTTTAAAAAAAAAAAGTTTATTTTAGTTTATATGATGCTGTTTTATCAAATGTGTAGTCTTGTCTTGCTAGATAATTGAATTGAAAGCTGTTAATTTAAGTTAAATATAACCAGTATTAAATTGATAAGGTGGTAGCTGAGGTACTGCTGCTTAGGGTAGGGGGTTAACTTGAGTGGTAAATACTACTCTAAGTTGGAGTTTTTAACTCCAGGCTGGATGCAAGGTTTAATCCTTACATTATTTTCACTTGTTCATTGTTATATGTATATAGTTTTGACATCCACAATATATTTTGTACACTCATTGTCACTACAAACAAAATTGAATCCTATACAAAATCCCATATGAGATTCAATAAATACAGCTATATTTAAAGGTACACCTAAAGGGGGAGATGTAACATTACTTATCTTGTTATTTGTTATTTTGATCATAAGATTCTTAAGTTTTAAAAATGTCAAATGACATCTTTAAAAGGAATTTTTTTAAACATTAATGGATTGAATAATCCGTGTAAAAGGGCAAGCCTAATAAGATACATTAATTTACATAAGGCCAACTTAGTCTTCCTGCAAGAAACCCATCTCTTGAAAAAAGATATTGATAAACTAGCCACAAACAAATATACAGTACTGGTTAGTTCAGAGCACACTCAGAAAAAAAGAGGAGTGGCTATTTTATGGAATAAAAGTATGCCCATTCCTAAAACCATTAAGTCTTATCAGGATGACAAAGGAATGTTTTGTATGGTTACAATACAAATTAATGGGAAGACTTACACTTTAATTAATGTATATTGGATACCTGGAATTGGTATTAATACAGTGAAACATCATCTTGATAAGATCATATCATTCTCTATAGGAGATATTATTTTAGCTGGTGACTTTAATTGTATACTACATGAAAGTGATACTACCACTATAGGAAAAAGAAGAATTACATCTAATGCAAAACATTTAAATGATTTTGCTAATTCTTATCATTTGAATGATATTAATAATCAGATAGATTCAAAATCATTACCATACACCTTTTTTTCTAACAGATACAAAACTTATTCAAAAATAGATAGGGTCTTTATTTCTAACCAGATGGTAACAGATTTAATTAATTCCAAAATCATTTCATGTCCTATATCTGATCATAATTCAATTGTTTTTGAATTCATGATAAAAATACTCATAATGTTCAGATCAAAGGATACCAGCATACTTAACTCAACTAAAAGACTATAAAGAATATATACTTTCAGAAGTAAAACATTTTTAGACATAAATAATACTCCTGAAGTCTCCATTGTCTATGTTTGGGATGCCTTAAAATCATATCTATATGGACAAAGTATCAGATGGTATAATAATAAAAGGAAATCTTGGGATAAGGAATTGTTAGATATTCAAAGTAAATTAGACTCTTATAAACATAATAATAAAGAAAATATTATGGACAAGAAAGTTATTGAAGAAATAAACAAACTAAATGAGAAATACAAATAAATTTTAACTCATAAAGTTAAAATAACTTTAGAGAAATACAAGTTTTTGTCTTATTCAATAAGCCCCAAAATACTTACATAGACTTAAAAATAAAACAAAAAGGTTGAATAAACAAAACCATATCAAAGAAATATTTTCTCTAAGGAAAAAGAAGAATGTTTCTAGTATACCAGAAATACTAGATGAATTTAGAAAACACTTTCACAAAATTAACCATAATAACATTAACATGGAACTTAAAGATAAAATAAAAGAGTTTATAACCACAAACATAAATAAAAAGCTTAATAAACAACAGATTAAACTATTGGACAAAAGTATTTCATATACAGAGGTTATTACACAAATAAATAAGCTTAAATCAAACAAAGCACCAGGTAATGATGGTATTATACCAGAGATATATAAAATCCTTTCTAAAAGTACATATTCATTAATACATAAGGTTTTTATTTTGGCCCAAACTGAGTTAATAACCCCCCCCATCTTGGCAATATACATTTATTTCGCCAATTTTAAAACCTAATAAAGATACAACTAGATGTACTTCATATCGGCCCATCTCATTACTTAATGTTGATTATAAAATTTTTATGAGTATTTTTGCTGATAGATTGAAGACAATCATCCCCGGCATTATAGATATAGATCAGACAGGCTTCATTGTAAATAGAAATACTTTTGATAATATAAGAAGAACTTTAACATTAATTGATTTTGCAAATAGGAAAAAGAAAGATTTAACACTTATTAGTCTTGATATAAGTTCAGCATTTGATTCAGTAAGTTGGGACTATCTGTTTACCTTACTGAAGTGCACAAACTTCTCAGATGCATTTGTAAATCTAATTGAGCATTTATACAAAGGAACATTGGCTTATATTAAGGTAGGAACATATGTTTCACAAAAATACCCATTTTTAAAGGTACAAAACAAGGATGTCCACTTTCTCCACTATTATTCACTTTAGTAATGGAGCCTTGGGCTAATTTGATCAGAAACAGTACTGGCATAGAGGGTTTTGAAATAGATGAAAATACAACATCCAAAATTCAACTTTTGCAGATGATGTTCTAATTACATCAGCAGGATCTAATTCTTCTATGCAGTCTCTATTTGATAAAACGATGAATTTTAAAAGTATTTCTGGTTTAATATTCAATGAAGAAAAAATAAAATACTACCTATATATACACGAAAAATATTCTCATTAGTGATTTTACTAAATATGTACCCAATTCAGGTCAGATAACTTATTTAGGTATAATACTATCTAAAGATATTAAATCTATTATATATAATAATTATAATAC
>NC_056732.1:887592131-887632131 GCF_019279795.1 Protopterus annectens
CAGCCATCTCACCCAGATGTTGTTTTACTCTTAAACTTGGTGGGTTTAGAATTGCCTGCCCCTGCTGTAAATTTGATTTTGGTCACTCCTCCCAGTCCAATTGCATTTGCTCACTCAACTGAGTACAGTGAGATCATTTTGGAAGGACTACCCCCTTGTTTCTTTGATTTTGGACACTCCTCCCAGTCTCATCTCATCAGCTCAGTCTACTGAGTACAGAGAAAGCATTTGGGAAGGACGCCCCCCTTAGTTTCTTAATCTTCAACTATCTTCTGTTTTCTTTCTCTCCACCTAATAAATACACTTTATTCAGCTGCTTTTACTGTAATTGTGTTCTTCCTATTTTATTACCTTATTTTTGCTTTGCTGCATGCTCTTAAGTGTTCAAGTGCTTCTATTCTACTGCATTTAGTAGTGCTTGTTAGTAGCCTGATTACATTTATCTATTATTCCAAGCGTCTTAGTTTTAGTTTTAGCACTTGGGTTTCAAGCCAGTTATTTTACATTTAAGAAGGTTTTTGCTGTCTACATGCTTGTGGAAAAACCTTATCAAAACCCTCTCTCCATAAGTCTGCCCAAGTATTTAAACCACTATGTCTGGACAATTTTCATCAGTTTTTCCTGTCAGCCTGGCTGACATGGGCAGACTGAGACAGTGTAGCAAATGCCTCAAGTTTATTGACAGCCCTCTTCTACTAGAACATAATTCTTCTACTTGCAAGAAATGAACCTACATCAGTAACCTGGAATCCATGCTCTCTTGTGCCATAGTCAGCACTCCTGACAAAGAGGAGATTGCCAGGACAAACACCACACCACTCAAATCACATAGCCAAGCAGAACCCATACACCTATGCAGAGATCCTCAATAAAAACTTACCTAAACAGCAGAGACCTCCAAAACACACTCGCAAACATTCCACACACAACACCAAACACATCACATACAGCAGGCAACACACCAGTGTCTCACAAACATAGCCCATAAGGCAAAACAATAAACCAACACAGCCCACAAGGCATAACAATGAATCAAGCATACTAGTCATTGGAAACTCAGTTGTGAGACACACTGATGTGATGATGAAAGTCATGCTGCTTAACATTATGAGCCTTAACTGAAAATGCACTCACTGGAGGATCTCCTTTCACTGGAAGATGCTGACATCTGTGCAGTCACAGAAACTTGTTTCAGGGCTGCAGAAAGCACCCCTGTCTTACTAGTGTATACCTCATTCCACACATTCTGACCCCTAAATGAGGTCTGGAAAACTAAGGGTGGTGGAGACTCTATCTTCATTAAGGACAAGCACACCTCCAGCCTGGTTTGCCAGCATGATGCACTGGAGCTACTCCAGATGCACCTGACAATTGGCAAGATACCCATCCAAGTTATAGCCAGCTATAGACCCCCCTCAATAACTCAGGACACCCACTCCTGCTATCTTGATCTACTTGACTCCATGAAGATACACCCTAACACCCTGGTCCTTGGTGACTTCAACTACCCCACCATAGACTGGGTGAACTATTCCTGCACTAATTCTCTCAACAAAAAATTCCTTGACTTCATCAGGTAGAACACACTAGACCAGCTCATCTAATTTCCCACAAGGGGAGATAACATTTTGGACTTGGCTCTCACCAGCATGGGTGACCACTGCACCACTCCCATAGTATGTTCTTCCCTGGTGAGATCAAATCATCAGTCTGTCTCATTCGAAATTTCTATCCCACCCAACCCCCCCCCCCCCCAGCCATAATCAGGCTAAAAAACTTCTCAAAAGATGACTACAACCTCCTAAGGGAGATTATCAGTAGTTTCACACTGCCAACTCCCTCAGATGATGGAGTCAGCTATGCTGAACAGTACATCAATGCAGTATACAAGCATCTGTACAACTGTATGGACTGAGCCATTACCCAACAAAACTAAAACCTGCTGATCAAGGGAAGACAGATCTATCTGGTGGACATCCTCTATCAACAGGCTTTACGACAAAAGGAAGAAACTGTTGTCCAATGATAAAAAGGAACACATTTCAAAATGGAAAAACTCCCTCCTTAGCCTCAACAAGCAAATTAGATCACTAGTGAAAACTTCCAAAGCCTATTATGAATCAAAACTAGTCTTTGAAACAAAGGGAAACCACAAAGTCTTCATCAGTTATGTCAGGAACCTCCACGGCAAAGCCCAGGTTTGTTTTCGAATTAGTACTTAATGGTATCACTTACACTGATCTTGTTGACTTAGCCAACCTGCTAGCAGATAGGTTTGGCACAAACTTAACCCCCTGTCCCCCAAGGCTCTTTTGACATCCCTGATACTTGTCCTGCACCTCACATCACCATAAATCAAGTGTTAAAGGCCCTATCCAAGGCAAAGAACACAGCTTTCATGGGACCTGGTAGTATCCCATGCTGGATTCTGCACCACGTCCAGCAAGAATTAGCTTTGCCATTGAGCATCCTATTCAACCACAGTCTAAGTACAGGCTTGATTCCAGCAGAATGGAGAACTGACATTGTCATCCCCTTACACAAAGTGGTGCCACTACTGACCCTGGAAACTATTGCCCCATTAGCTTGACAAGTCTGGTCTATAAAGCCATGGAGCATATTATTATGGATCTCATAAATAAGGACCTAGGCAATCTCCAACACTTGATCCCACCCAGTTCAGTTTCGTCAAGGGCAGATCTTGCCTGTTGAACCTGGTTGACTTCTATGGGACTGTCACCAATGCCCTGGATGAGGGAAAGTCAATACATATAGCTTACCTTGACTTGGTCAAGGCCTTTGACACAGTCCTCCATTTGGGCATCATCAAAAAGCTAACACAACTTGACTATCTCATCAGGTAGGTGGCCATGTTGTGTTAGCTTGGCCACGCACCAGATGAGATAGCCAAGTTGTGTTAGACAAGGGTATGACAACTTGGCTATCTCATCAGGTGGGTGGCCAACTGGCTCACCAACAGGACCCACAAGGTCAAAATAAGCACCTCCACCTGCAATAGCAGACCTGTCACTATTGGAGTTCCCCAGGGATCTGTCCTGGGACCCCTAGTGTTTGGCATCTACTTCTCAGAGGTACAGGCAAAGACAAAGGCCTGTGGCTGGCCAAGTTTGTGGACAAGTGTAAGTCGGGTGCTGTCATTGACTTCCCAAATGATGTTAACATACTGCAAGAGGGTTTCACAGCAACTAATGACTGGTGCCAATGTCATGGCATCAAGTTAAATGCAAAAAAAGTATCATCATACCATTCAGCAAAAACATGGTTCCTACTGATTACCACATCAACAACAACCCCCTAAGTATACAACCTGTGTTGAGAGACCTAGGTACTCAGGTTGACAACAATCTCACATTCAACCATCATGTAGCGGGAGTGGTTAGAAAAGCCTTTTATTTGGTTAATCTCATAAATAAATGGATTGCATCCAAAAAAGGAGGTTATTACCTCTTTATACTCCTCCCTTATTAGACCAATAATTGAGCATAACGTCCTGTTTGGTATGCATCTCTCCAAACATCTGCACCAACTGGAAAGTTCAATGAAATACCTCACAAAGAGAATCCATGGTCTCCAACACCTGTCCAATGTGGACAGACTCAAATTACTATCACTCTACTTAATATCATACAGATTGCTCAGGGGGTGATCTGTGCCTCACCTACAAGGCAATCTCAGACCCTGCCGTACTAAAGATCCTCCATATCTGCAAGTCTAACTCCTCGTGCATTACTCACTCGAAAGGCCTGAAGGTAATATGCAACATCAACAAAGCCTGCTGGTGTGACAGATTTGTCTCCGAGAGGCTGCTCTGTCTCTGGAATAGACTTCCTATATATGTCAAACAGAGTACCTCGCTGACCCTCTTCAAGCGCAACCTTGATGAGTGGATGGGAAACCACAAACTTGTCTCAAGTGTTCCACCTGTATCCCTCACTGACAGGGGTGACAGGTGTTGACTGAGGTTTTTTATTTGGGAATAAACTCTTGGCTAGGCTTGTAAGGGCCGCAGGGCCATCAGCCTAGTAACCTCCTATGATCCTATGAACCTGCCTAATTTGCAGCTGTTTGCAAACATGGTCAGCCGAAGCCTTTGAGACTTACCTTTAATTCAGAGAAGAAGATGACAAAAAGGAGAGGCCCCATCACTAATTCTGTGTGTCTCTGTTAGTGACCGGTCTCTTTGTAGAGGTAGATTTTCCTATCTTAACATCTTGTGTCTTATCAGTGAGCCAGCTGGCTGTTCATTGAGTGTCATATGGATTTATATCTAATTTTGTAAGTTTATCTATAATGCCCAAGTGCAGTATTGTGTTGAATGCCTTGGCCAAGTCAAGGTATGCAGTGTGCTCCATTTTGCCCTCATCCATAGCTTTATTTACCTTCTTGAAAAAGTCACCAGGCTAAGTATGCATGGCCTGCCTTTGACAAAACCAAACTAGGTAGGGTCCTGTCTCTATATGGTTCATATTCTTTGTTTATCACACACATGATAATTCTTTCAATGGTCTTATATATGAGATTAGTCAGACTTATGGGTATATAGTTCCCCTGATCCATGGAATGCCCAACCTGGAGGATGGATAACCATTGCAGTCCTCCATCATTTGGCATGAATCCTATCTGGAGGCTGTGGTTAAAAGGAGATTTTTAGCATGTTATTCAAGAGGTATTCTCGGATATTGCAACAGTGTCTTGGCCTTAGACAGTGCTATGAGAGTGCTATGAGGATCTGTTCCCTAGTGATAGCTTATCGAGAAATGGTGGAGGGGGTTGTCGGTAAAACTGGAGTTAAATTAATCAGCAATCATATTTACTATAGTCTCTGGCACTGTATGGACATTAGCTTGACAGGTAATTTTTATCTCAAAATTTGCTTTGGTGAACATTAGTTCCCGTAGTTACTTGTTCAAATTGATGAGGAAGTTTTCACCTTGTTGGACAACACTCTTCCTGTTTTGGGCATGATTTTATTAATGTCTTTACTTTTGTTATACAGCCTATTTAGACTGGGATTTCTCCAGAGTGGCTTGTATTTGGAGGTTGGTCTATGTTTATTTTGGGTAGGTACAGCTATTTCTCTGCAACTATTTACATGAATGTAGAGGGTTTCTGTGAATAATTCCACATAGACAGCTGTGTTCTCAGGGTTTGAGTAGGGCTTGGCATTTTGCTATATTGTTGGTTAATATAAAGTATTTTTTAAATTTTCCAGGGTAAAATGGGTCTTGAGTTTAATATTTATTTCAAATGAGACAAATTTGTGTTCCAGCCTGACCATCAAGGATTTTATATTATGGGGAGAGCATCTTTTCACCATGTTTGTGAGGAGCAAGTCAAAGATATTTCTGCCTCAGGTGAGCATGCAGACTGTTCAGGGGTGTTTATGGTAACAAAGTCCAGGAATTTCTGGGAATGCATATTTGAGGATGTGTATGATTCCCAGTTAAAGTTAAAGTCATTCTTGAATATTGTGTTTGATTGAAGAATAAAAGAATGCAGGGCGCAAGTAATATGTCTTATGCAGACTGCCTCAAGGCCTGATCTCTGTAGTCTGTCTCCTACAGCCTTTAGAGGGGAGATCTATGCCTGACATACAGGGCATTGTCAGACCCCACTCTGATGGACCTCCTGCATATCCACAAAACAAACAGCACCAGAATTACCCATTCTAAAGACTTAAACCTTGCCTGTGATATAAATAGGACCTGCTGGAGAGATAGGTATGTATCCCAGAGGCTACCCCGTCTATAGAACAGGCTCTCCGTCCACCTATCCATGTGAAACAGAGTTCCTCCCTAACCCAACTCAGTTGCAACTTGGACAATTGGATGGGAAACCAGAAATTCATCCCTGGTTTGGCACCTATGTCTCTAATGGACAGAGGTAACCTGTAAATGGTTCATCTCCCAGGCCCATGGTTAAACTTATCAAGGGTATCAGAACTTGTCAGAGATGTGGGATGCCTGGCTAGGCTTAAGAAGACCCTTGTGGCCATTAGCCTCATAATCACCTCTGAATCTATGAACCTATGAGGAGTGGAAGGTGTTAGTAACAGGATGAGAGAAGGGTTCTTATTTGGTGCAGTCTGTAGCTACCATAACCAGTGATCCTGTCCAACACCAAACCGGATGCCCCCTGAGCAGCAATAGTCCTGGGTGCTATAATAAGGTAAGGTAGACCTAAACAGTCCTAACTAAATGTGTAAATGCTGCTCACTATACAAACTAGATGCCCCATGAGTAACGCGGGACTAAGGTAAATTTCAGAGGTGTTTTTTTATAGGGAAATTTCATCTTCTAGTGATTATGTGTATACAAGGCACCGGTAATCAAGACTGCATGAAGAGCAGCTTCTCGCAAATGCAAGGCTTATATATGATAAAAAAAATGCAAGTTTTACAATATGCCCTAAGGCCAATCAGGTAAGCACACAATGAGCTTTGTACTAGCATTTCCCAGCTCATAGGTGAAATCAGCCCTCTCCTACCACAAGAGTGTAGACTTTGACCCTCAATGTAAAATGGCTGGTTTTAAGCCAAAGTGTTAAGGAACCTAAACAGATTCCTAATACTGACTAAGAAACACTAGAAACAATGTATTTCACCACAGAACAGCAGCCCTTACAGCAGTTTGCAAATGCAACCTTAAACTTTAAAGAGGTGTAAAAAAACAACAAATAGCACTATAGAACTTAACAGCATAATGAAAATAAATATTGTTTCCAGATTTTTGTGCAGATGTTTTTAACAGAAAATTTTAAACAGTGTGAAGTTCCAAATTCCATTAAATTTATAAGATGTTAGTAGATCTGACAAAAGGAATGGTTTGTGTAGACGTAATGGAATTTGCAGCTTCCCACTGTTTTAAATTTTCTGTTTGAAAGCTTTTAAAAAGTGGCAACAGAGGTGGTGACATTTGAAAGAAGACTGAATGTGCAGAAGCTAGGTGGATTCTTAAACTGCAGGCTAGAATGGGTAGGGGGTTGAATGATCATATTACTTTAAAACTCTTATTGAAATCACATGGGTTGAGGTAGTGATTTTAATTTGATTGCTATTTAAATGATATTTGTGATTATCTGTTTTTAGATCTGATGAAGTGCCAAGAGTAAGTGTGAAAACACTTACCTGTTTTTATTTGTTGTATCTTTCACTGGTTTTAATGTTGATTAAAGTTCATTTTCTCCACTGTGTAAAGTGGTTATTATTTGCTTTGGATATTTTTGGTTTCATGTTTAACCATAGGTTCACAGGTTCATATAACGATACCAGGCTATTGGCCCAGAGGTCCTTATAATCCTAGCAAAGAATTTGGCCTATGTTCCTACAAAGCCAGCACCTATTTCCCCTGTCCAGCAGGGACACAGGTGGGATCCCAGGGGTGTATTTTCTGCTTCCTATCTAGTTGTCCAGGCTTAAAGAGGGCTTGAGAGGTACTCTGCTTAATATGGAGAGGGAGCCTATTCCACAGATGGGGGAGTCTCTGTGACACTAATCTATCCCTCCAATGAGTTCTATTAATGTCACAGACCAGGTTCAGGCCCTGTGTTTGGGTTGCCCAAGTGGATTTTGACTTATGGATATGCAGCAAGTCCATCAAGTCTGGGTCCGAGATGGCTTCATATGCCAGACACAAGTCACCTCTGAGCCATCTGCATGCAGCTGAGTAGAGGGATAGGCTTTTATCCTATCAGTATAGGACACTTGTTTGAGACCTGGATTTTCCTGATCAGGAACCTCTGTGGTCTCTCCAGCTGCTGCATGTGCTTGGCAAGGAACATTTCAAAGATGGCATTGTACTCAATAAGGGGTCTGATAAGGGAGGAATACAGGGATGTTATGAAATATCCTTACTTATGAGGTGAGCCATGTAGAAAGCCTTCAGTACAATGGAGGCAACATGGTGGTCAAAAGTCAGGTTGCTATCAACTTGGGTGCCCAAGTCCTCATGACTGCTTGCATGCTTAGTACATTGTTATTAATGTGATAATTAGTGGGGATGCCATTTTCTCCAAAGGGGATAATGATGTATTTATTGGCATTCAGTTTGAAGCCATGTTCCTGTCACCAGCTATTAGTTTGTGTAAGGACCTGTTGGAGGATTTTCACATCACTAGGGGAATTTAAGACAGTGCTCAGCTTGCAGTCATCTGCAAACTTGGTCAGCCACAGACTATTGGTTTTGGCTTGTGCCTCAGAAAAGTATATCCCAAACAGAAGAGGCCCCAAGATCGATCCTTGGGGTAAATCGCCCATTACAGGTCTACTACTAGAGGTGGCTTCCCCTATTTTGACTGAGTGGGTTCTATCAGTGAGCCATTTAGCTGCCCATCTGGTAACATAGGTGGATGCCTAGCTGGGAGAGTTTATCTATTATGCTCGAGTGGGGAATAGTGTTGAAGGCCTTAGCTAGGTCAAGGTAGGTGGTGTGCATTGTCTTCCCCTCGTCTATGGCTTTGATAACTATTTCAAAGAAGTTGACCAAATTTAATAAGCATGATCTCCCTTTGACAAAACCAAACTTTGTGGGTCAAGTGTCTGGGGTTGCTAATGTCCTTGTTTATAAGGTCCATGATAATGCATTCCATGGCCTTGCATGTCAAGCTAGTTAGGCTGATGGGCCTACTATTGTCTGGGTCAGTGCATGCTCCACCTTTGTGTAGAGTGATGACAGTGGCTGTCCTCCATTTGGCTGGGCAAAGACAGTACTCAGGCTTTGGTTGAATAGGGTGCCTGATGGAGCAAAGAGCTCATGCTTGAGTTCATGTAGGATGCAGCCAGGGATGTTGTTCGGTCCCATGGAGACTGTATTTTTTGCCCTTGAGAGGGCAATAAAGATTTGCTTTCTGGTGATGAGGGGAGGGGGGGCAGGTGCTGGGGATTCCCTGATTCACTGAACCTGTCTGCCAGCAGGTTGGCTATATCTATGGTGTTTGTGTATGTGATGTTCTTGACCAACAGTTCAGAGCAGATTTGGATGTTACTTTTGAGATTGTGGACATATGTGAAGAAGGCCTCATGATTGTCCTTAGTGGATGTGGTCAATTTGGCCAATTTTGTGTATGTCTTTGATAAATATTGAAACTCCACGTCATTTTGCTTTGTAGCCCTCCATTTGGGGTCTGAAAGAATGGTAGTATGAGTAGCCTGGTAAGGCTGGGGTGCTCTCCACAGCTTTGAACCAGGTTTCAATGACTGCACAAATGTCAGCATCATGCAGGGTGAAGCATGCTTGCAATGAGTGCAGTTTCATGCTAAGACCCCTAGCGTTTAGCAGCATGACCTTTAAATTTCATTTAGAAGAATTTTTCGTGTTAGTAATTTTGTGCTCATGACTATGCATAAAAAAGGCACTGTGTGGTAGGAAAGAGCCTTACCAGAAGCCTGAACCCCAAGGGAGACAGATAAAGGCCATCTCTGACAAAGCATTGTGGTCTGTCAGACATGTCCTCCCAGGTTGTCAGGTACTGGCTCCCCTTGGAATGACACCAGAAACTAAGCCAATTGTTAAAATCACTCATTTGCTGTTTGTATTGAGGCATCATTCTGGGTAAAGGTAGGATGTTGCTTATGGCTAGGGGCATACCTGCCTTGGACACATATTCAGTGAGCTCAATCATGTCTATCTTCATATAGTCCACAGAGGTACGTCTCAAGTCATCACATCAACATGGTCTATGATAAAGTCATAACAGTACCTGTGGTTAAGAGACTTGAGTGGGTGTGTGATATAGCAGATTCTAGCACCTGACAAGGAGCTTACTGTAACTTTCTCCTTTTCTAGCCTGGTGAGGGACACACCTGTCTGTCTTACAATAGAGTCTCTCATGATTAGTATGTTGGGTTTGTGGCTGGGCCTTAGAGGCTGTGAGACACAGGCATCTGTACTATATGTGGTGCTTGGTGCTGTGGGTTGTGATGTGTATGTGTGTTTTTTTCTGGAGGTCTCCTTTGTTTAGGTATGTTTTTGATGAGAGCCTTCACATGTAGGAGTGTGTTGTACAGGTGTGGGTGGTGTTAGAGGTGTGGTGTTTGTTGTGTTTGCACAGTCAATCTTCTTAGTGCCAGATGTACTGACTTGTGACTGAGACAGCAAGGATTCTAGGTTCTTAATGTAATTGCATCTCTCACATATTGTGTTCCTCGGTGGTAGTAGTAGAGGGTTGTCCATGTACATAAGATATGTACTACACTGTCTCAGGATGCCAGTAGCAACCAGACTAAATGTTGAAACCATAGGAAATTGTCCATCCATAGTTGTCAGCATCCGTGAAAGCGAGTTCAGGCATAGTGGAGTGGGTACTATCTGAGGATAGTACCTATAGATGTGAGTAGGGCTGGATAAAATCAATACGGTGGCTGCAAGCAAGGGCCTCATTTTCACAGAAGTGTTGGTAAGGGAAAAAGTGCAGCTGAGATACCTTGCTAAGTGCAGTGGTAAATAAAATGCAACTGTAGATCAACAATATTCAGAGCAAACAGGAGGCACACAAATACTTCAGCAAAATACAGATATTTCTAAGTATAAGAGCGATGCTGTTTTTCAGCTCATCCCACTAATTAACTAAAGCTATTTACAGTTTGTAAAAGAATTATTTGTTAACATTTTTAACCGACTCTAGCCAAGAATTCTTAAAATTCCAATAGAACAGAAAACTTAAAACAAAGCAAATGTAATTCTAGAATAAGATACAGAATAAAAGTGGTAAAACCTTAAATGAAGAGCTTCAAATCAAAATAAAATGCATCCACAGATCAGCAATATTCAGAGTAATTAGGAGGCACACAAATACTTCCACAAACCAGCTGTATACTAAATACTTGGTTGCTTGCAACTATTTTTTTCAATACCTGTTAAAAAAAAAAAAGTTCTTTTTTTTTTCTTTGTAAGCTGATGGGGGGTGGTGAGGGTCTCACCCTAGGCACCAAATCCATATACATAATTTTTAAATCTTAAAGTATGATATAAGGCACAGTTTATCAAAAATGAGCCATAAGATATCTAGGCATTTTCACTTTATTTCCCATTTATAAAACTGATGCTTAAAACAATAAAGTTCTTAAGACAGAAACACAACTCTCAAATCCTTCATATTGAATGAAAATACATACACAATGCTTTGCTACTGACATTTTTATTGCATTCTTTTGTATTAAACAATAAACATCGGCTGCCCATTTTCTTGATTTTTCTAATATTATTCTGTATGGCTGGGTATTCCTTTTATTTCTTTGCCTGTTTCACTTCCTCATTCAACATCCTATTTGTGGTCAAAAGGTTGCCTATTTCCATACTAACACCAGAATAAGTAAATGTCTCTCCAATATAAAGAGAACAAAACTATTTTTAATAAAAAATGTAAAGGCTGTTAAGGTACAGCAGCCACATCTGTATAACTGAGATTATATCCTGATTCATCAATCATTGTGCTGCACCTATCAGTATAGGCATTTGAATTCACCCAGATAATCATTTTCTCTTTCCCTCTCCACTGCCACTTGATTAGGAGTAAGGTGTGTATGGCATAAATATGTTTTAAGAATTAAAAATACACATTCTTAACGTGTCATATTTGTTTTTCTAACATACCACATTGTACATTTGAGTGGTGAAGTGCACAGATTTCTTTAAGAGGGCAGAACCATTCATCAGTTGGGAGCATGAGGGTAGCTGGCATAGTGGCTAAGGTGTTCACCTTATAGCCACAAAATGCCGGGTTTGATTCTCACATTGTCTAGGCTTTTAATAACCTACAAGGGCAGTTAGCTTAGTGCTAATCAATGAACTTATGCCAGTTTGAAGAAAGTAGCTTCAGCAAATACAAAAAGAATGAATAATGTTTGCTGAAACTGCTTTCTGTGACAGTGGACTTTCAGTTTTTCCTCCACTGTTCTGTAACCTTGGAGTAGGTATGTATAAGTCTATGGTGTTCCTCCCCTCATGGGGAGTACAGAGTGTTTACCCCCCCCCCCCAAAAAAAAATATTTTTTCTTCTATTGTTCACCAAGGTTGTTTCAACAAATGATTTTCAATCTGTTTACATTTATGGAAACTACAATCAGTGAGTCAACATAAATCCAATAAAGCTTCCAGTCTTCCATTTCAGTAAAGTATAGGTATCCCATATAAAAGAATTACATTTTTCTCTGTTTTTATACATTCTCCTCATGACCAGACTCTTCATTGCAATGCCTTCCAGACTGACTGAGACAAGTTAATGTTACTCGTTATTTTCTTTTAATAGGTTTCAACAAACCAAACTAAACTGCTTTCTTGTTGATTTGGGGAAATGTATTGCTAAACACAATTTCTTTAAAAAATGATTTAAAATAGGGCCCTTTCAAATAATTAATAAAACTAGATTATTTGAACAATCCATGTAGGTATAACAGTTTGTACATAATCATTTAAAACCCTTTTTTCTGTTCTGGATCTTCTCTTAGGCTAGATAACAAAATGCAAACATAGAAATATATATATTATATTAAAAGCTTGATAAAATATAATAAAATAGTTTCCTTAGCCAGTTTGCAATCAGCTGCAGGCTGACTTATGTTGTATAAAATTTATCACAGTCTTGCCAAAAAGATGTAAGATAAATGAATTCTGTCCTCCTGTTCCACCTAAGTAATGCATGCTAACCTCTAACCCTAACCCTTACCCTAATTCTGAAGTGCAGTTACCTTAAAAAAAGCCTTTTCCATAACACTACCATTATGCAATATAGCTTTAACATTCACCATGTACATGCACATGTGCATGCATATGCACGCACACACACACACACACACACACACACACACACACACACACACACACACACACACACACACACACACATACACACACACAGACACACACACACACACACACACACACACACACACACACACACACACACACACACACACACACACACACACACACACACAGCTCTTACCCCTTATTTAACCCTTATCCTAGCACTGAAGCACTCACAGAAACACACACATAAAATGTATCCCCTTACCTAATCTTCACCTTAATCTTAAACCATGCAAACTCACACAAAAACTCCCAGTCCTACCACTTACCTTTGTTGACCAACAGGACATCACCCAAAACAGTTTGTGCACAAATGTCCTTTCTCTCAAAATGAACAACACAAATAAGTGCCAGTCAAGTGACCTGCTGTGACGCCCGCACCCTAGCCCAGCAATCAAAGAGCCTCAGTCCTCACCACTAACACCAGAGAGGGCATCTCATGTAAGAGGAAAGGATAACAAATATACACAGTAAAGTACAATTTCCCTTAAGTGCACACATGGATCACAGTCAGTCTGGGGCTGGTTGCTCCCTTGCTCCCCAGGTCCCCAATAAGACTCCCCACTGGCACAGCTATAGGATCCAGATCTCAGCCTAGCTGGCAAGCTAACCTCCAGTACCCTCTCTGTCCAACCAGTGCTTCATGCCCCTGCTCAAGTAGCTGACACACGCACACACACACACACACACACACACACACACACACACACACACACACACACACACACACACACACACACACACACACACACACACACACACACACACACACACTTTGATATAAATATGTATACAACTTCACTGACACTACTGGGAAAGGCTGACACAGATTCTCAAGCTGTGCCCCTTAACCAGACTATACAGTAGTAATTACTGCCACCAGCAGCAAATAATTATCAGCTACCAAAAGGCCCTTAAAAGGGTGTCCAATTATTACTGTGCAATATAATTATCCAATAGTAGTCCAATATAAGCAATCTTAAGGCTTTGGAAGGGCTTATTACAGGATCACTTATAAGCATGCAATGTACTCTAGAGCTTAATTATCTCTACATAAACGAGCCACAGGTAAACAGTTTTTAAAATATTTAATAATAAATACTAAAAACACCAAGACAATACTACTACATCACAGTGCCATTCAAGAGAGCAGAGATCACACAGCAACTTAAAATAATGTCATAGTACAGTTCTGACATAAAAGAAAAACACTTAGTCTAATCTTTATAGTTCTAGCTATTTCTACAAGAAAACATACTTCTAAAGTAACTTACTTACATAGAGCAAGGCAGTGTTGAGTTAGATAGTCAAACAAAAATGCTTGCAGTCTCTCTCTGAGCAATAATTTTTAAAATCACACAGACATTTCTGCTGGGCCCTCCCAGATTATATCACTTTGACACTTAGGTTTTCCCAGTATATGCATTACATCATTTTTACACATAGTCTAGAGTTCCCAGGCCGCACAGAAACTGCATTTACAATATTTTACACTTAGAGCAATAAAGGACATTCCACGTGTAAATTCTGGTAATTAACTTTAGCCTTAAAACAATAGGCAGGATGCTTACTTCAGACTCATCGACTCCGGATTCTAACTTCAAAGGACATGCAAAACATAATTTTAATTTCAAAGAACATTTCAAATGCTTGACTTAGTTTTCCTTACAGCAGATGGCAATGTTGCTACAATCCTGAAGTTCACATTTTACAGTGTTTTCTTTCATTAAAGACACAAGCCTGTATTTTACATTTATATTTACAAAAGCCAGAATTATGTATCAAATTCTGTTTGACTAGGCTGGCAGCCTTCATCATTTCTGTACCAGTTTTCACACCTGCAACCCTATATATCAAAATGCCAGCACACTTAATTTCAGAAATAGGTTAAACTCTAGTTTAGACACTAATTATATGTGCAACTGACCAGAAAAAAAATGCTGCTGTACAAAATCCTTTCAAATAAAAATGAAATATCTACTGCTACTCTCTGTAATTTAATTATCCAGTTCCATATCTTATGGGAAATGATTTATATCTAGCATACTGCCAAGACACTGCATTAACCTTTGCAGCCAGCAATAATAGGCAGCTCTAACAAAGCAATATCCGGTGGTATTCTTAGAAGAGCAGTAACATTCCTTTATCGCATTTCTAGAAACATTTAATTTTATTCTAAAGATACATGAACATATTCTACATCTGAAAAAATACATTGCCAAAATTATCACATTGTTTGATATGAAACATTTTATGAAAGATGTACTACACATGTATTTTGATTTACTTTTCTTAAGTTAAACAAACACACATTCCTTTATGAATAAATTAATTGACCAACACAGAAGCACAACATTCAATGATATTATAAAACAAATTAATATAAGCATTTAAACAAGGACAGACTCTTTTAAGGACATTGTATTTAAGATGAACATAGAAAACAGTTGTAGAATTAATAGCCGAAGAATGCAGCTTTTCATTAGACGGGCAAGAAAAACATGCATCGCCTACACTTTGTTTCATCTGAATTATAAAACAAAAGTGAATCAGAATCAGAATTTCATTTATTAGCCAAGTATGTGCACATGCAAGGAATGGTTTCAATGACTCTCCAAATACGAATTACATAAATGACATACATACAACTATTAAGAACAAGACAAACAACATACATGCAACTATTAAGAACAAGACAAAAACAATGTAAATGTACATATACGTACAAGGTGCAAAGTGCAACTCAGTGCAAGAAATACTGAAATAAGCTCTGAAAGAAACAAGTATTAACAACATTAGTGAAGAACATGACACTTCTGAAATCATTACTTCCCTTTAGATGAACATGATCAATATATATGTCTTAGTTCATTAATTAAGAGATCACAATTTTCATTCTTATCATCTTAAAGTCTTTGGGTAAAAAAATGTCAAATAGAATGCATAAAATTGATTAAACAAATAATTATGTCTTGCATGATTAGTATTGCATTTAATATTAATACTGCACAACATAAGATATAGATATGTGCATCATTGAGGGAGAAATGTCAGATGTTAATCACATTGCATACAGTATTCTCTGGTCCACTCAACTCCTAGCTTGACTGATGCAAACAGGGGCCTTAGAGTGAATATTAGCTTGTGATTTCTACTGCATGACAGCAGTATCATTCATGGGAAAACTATTAGCAATGCTATACGCACTGATAACATATATTCTACTTAAATGGATTTCTAAGTGTATTAATGGAATGAGAAGCATTTTACCCAAACTTGTCATGTCTATAAATTAAGTCATTTTCATATATGTCTAGGTATACCTTCTATTCTGTCTCTTGAGTTAAATGTGCATTGATATAAATTGTTATATAGACTGAGCCTCAACAGACATTTTTTTTTTCAAATATTGATTGAAAGAAATAATGCTATACTGCATTGAAAACAGCATTATTTTATATATATGGACGGGTCTTCGTTAGAACGTTGAATGTTCATAGCATCAACATTCATAACAATAAACTCAGATGATTGAAAAAGCGCATCACAGTGCTGTAACACTGAAATTGAAAAGGTTGAACTGTGCAGGCAAGTGATTGTGCAAGATTACGATACAGCTGGACCAGCTGCAGCACAATCTTGAAGTTAGTATGTACAAGTAGCACGTACCTCACAAGGTCAGTACTTCATAATGTAAATTACTTATGTGTGACTAAAATCCTTACCACATGCAAAACATAAATAAATAACATAGTTTTTTTGCAGGGTGGAAGATGCCCTGCATCCCCTGTTAATTATATATACTAACTCTGAGATTACACAATCTCACACAACTATCAACCTTTTGCATTTAACGTTCTTGCTGATGATATTCTGGTGTGTCAGTCTATTGAGCTGCTACTAACCCTCTCTATTGCTAGACATATATATATATATATACATATATATATATATATATATATATATATATATATATATATATATAAATATATATATATATATATATATATATATATATACACACACACACACATACATATATAGGTGTATACATATATACACATACATATATAGGTGTATACATATATATATATATATATATAATATACACACACACATATATATATATATATATATATATATATATATATAATATACACACATATATATATATATATATATATATAGAGAGAGAGAGAGAGATAGGGAGAGAGATAGATACGATCCCCCCAAAGCTCTCTGATTGCTTGCTCCAACTTAAGAAGCAAAATTGTCAAGTATACTGAACTGTGTTCCAAATTAGACTTTAATTTTTAACTTTAGACCCTTTTTAAAGCAGATTTTAATCTGTAACTTCAGACCAGTCTACAGTTAAATGCAAATAAGAAGATACATACTTAGTAAATATTTCCTCTGCATTTCACTATTTGATCATTGCACCATTCAGCTGTTTATGCTTCCTAAAATAATCAAATCCCATGAATGTAGTTGTTATACTCTGGAGAAAATAGAATTTTAGGCGCTACTATGAGAAATCTTCAACAGCATCTATAAATGGGTGCTCACTTGTGGGTATGAGCTCTGACCATGCATTACTTGTTTCAATCTACCACTACCAAAGTGCCTTTCTAAGGGATGTATCTAACAAAACAAATGGCATTAAGGCAAAAGTCTTCATCTTTTCAAACAATTATAGTACTGTGCTGATGCAGACAGGATCATTCATTCACCCATATGTAGTTCAAAGATTTAAGGCTGATACTACTAAGCAGAAATTTTGTTAACTTATTAAGATACATTTCTGACCTGTATGCTAATCATTACATGTGAGATGTTGTTTCACAGTATTTCATAGCAGACACAGCATATTTGTGGAAATATAATATGTATGCATATATGCATATTTTATTGCTAAACAATGATAATTTGCCAACAAAACAGTGGCTGGCATCAAATATTATTGACAAGTTTTACATTATTAAGTAAGATTTGATTTGACACCCATAAGTACGATATAAACTCCATACTGATCAGTTTAATGACATAAGTGTTAACAGACCATATATTCATATTCTGGCACACATTTAAATCACATTTAGTGACCACCACTTTAAGGTAAGCAACTATTCGTGACCCATGTGCTGCCCTATCCCACAATGATACTAAGTTAACAATGTTAGATATATATTCATGAATATGATATCTGTGCATATGTACATATTGTATTATTACAGAAGTACAATTGTCTGCAAAATCGTGGTTCTTAGATACTAGGTACCATTTCAATGATTTCCAGTATTATGTAAGCTTTCACTTGACACCAAGAACTACTATAGAAATTATTTCTGTATCAGTTAGCTAACAAAACTATTAATAATGCATCTATTCATAATTTGAAATTCAGGTCTTGATTTCTCACTTACTGACCATCCCCAATTTATTCAGCAGCAGTTCTTAATTTGGTTACTGAACTGTTTACTCCATAGTGCTACTAAGTGGGTACTGCCTGACATATTTGCACAAACATTATAGCTTTGCATATTTGCATATTTTATTACTAAAGAAGTATTGATATCTGTAAAAGGGTGATAGATACCAAATATCATTATTATTAACATAATTATTCCTATGGCATATATTCATAATTTGTAGTGCAAATCATACTTGCTCATTTACTGACCTGACATTTGTGTTAGCAGCCATTCTAGACTTAAGTGCTTCCTTGGCTTGTGAAATGTTGTTCCACAATGCTGCTAATCAGACAGTGTCTGAGTATATATGATATTTATACATATCTGCATGTCATTTTGTTATAGAAGTAAGCATATTTTCAAAGCAATGGTACTTATACACAAGGTATTGACACTATTTCTAGTATTAGGCGTGTTTTCACTAATAATGTCACAAAAAAATTGTTACCAGCAATCAGTTAGAGACCACACTGAATATGTTTCAGAATTGAAGTAGGAAAGAGGAATGTTATAGTATGACAAAAGTATAACACAGGCATGTGTACCCCAGTATGTACATAATAAAGCTGAAGACTCAAATATAGGCAAATATGGTATCACTTTTTGACATCACAACTTGTCAAAAATAATTAAAAATACAAAAATGGAGAGCAAGTAATGCAAAGGAAATGTAAACACACACACACATACACACACACACACACACACACACACACACACACACACACACACACACATACACACACTTGAGCATCTTCTTGGCATTTCGTCAATTTTCTCTTTATTTTCAAGGAAAGGGTCAGTTCAATTTCCCAAAGGATAGCTTGTCTCAGTTTTACCATGAAGCAATTTAGTACTTCTCTCTTCAAATGCAGGACATCCAGCATGTACAGTGCTGGTGATGCTTTATTGATGGAAGGGTCCTACATGTTGTCCATCCAAATGTCGCATGCCATTTGCCAGAATGTGATTGCTTTTCTGCTAATTTATGCTATCTGCTTGTCAGAACCCTTCTGAATACTGCCCTAACAAAGGAGCTTGTCTTGGTTATCATCAGTGTTCTGCCAGTATCTGCAGTGCCTGTACCTTCACATGACATAATGACCATAAGTTGATATCATTCCCACTAATGTGTATTACAAGAACATCTGTGGTTGGATCTAAGACTAATGCTCGATGACACATTTCTATGAATCAGAAACAGCTGAGCACAATTGCAAAACTCAAGTAAAAAAAATAAAACACAAAACAACATTAAAAAAAAACAACGGTAATCATATTTATACAGGGGGGCAACCCCCCTACTTTTATATTCTCACTCTGAGATTGCACTACAGTGGGGAAAAGAGAATATTCCTTTATCCCCACTGTGCCATGATCTCAAAAGCAGACATTTCCTCATGTTTTTTTTTTTTAATTCAGTTTTGCAAAATTGCTTTTTTCGGTGAAAAAGCACTTTCGCGAAACTGTGCTCGGCCATTTCCGATTCTTGTAAATGTATTTTTGAGCATTAATCCTAGATCCCTGTGGTCATACCTTCATCCCATTTAATCTTCAGTAGTGGAATGACTTTATCCCTCAGCAGATCTCCCCATTTCACTATCTTGATGTACTCAAAATGAACATAAAACCATTGGTCAAGTCCAGATCTCATAACTACTCTCCCCTGCGGAAATACCAATCCTCAAAATGATCCAAATGTTGCCAGTGACTAAGAAACCAAGGTGAATATACAATTTTTTAAATTTATTTTATTTATTTTACATTTGTTAACTGGGTAGTGTCCGGCTGGGCAAGTAGCCCGTTTTCAGCGGAGACCTGGGGAGAAAATCTCCATAACGATATTACAAAAAGATTACAAAAATTTCAAAAAGATTTACAAACAATATACAAAAAGTTTGACAATTGCCAATAATCACAGTTTACAAAAAGGGGACTGTAAAACAGAAAACATTACATTTCCTAAGCCTTACTACAGACAGTGATATGAAACTCATTAGATACATAACTAAAAATTATTGTGGTATTTTTGATTGGTAGAAGTAGGACAAGAAGATAGCAGACTAGAAAGCATTTGATCGAAGGCATGAGAAACTAGCCAGGAGTATTGCAGGAGCATAGCTAGTGTTAAGTAAAGTATTACTTTAGGAGTTTTTTGAAGCTATGATGATCTGTGTGTTTTAAGATATTCTGGGGTAATAGGTTCCACTGTTTAGCTACTTTGAAGGAGAAGAGAGAGTCACAGAAGTAGTTATGGGACTTTATAACCTTGAGTACAAGTTTATCGGATGATCTAAGGGTCCTGGGGTTGGCATTTAGTTGCACTAGGTTGGACAGTGCAGGGCAGTTTTCAGGTTTGTGGAAAATACAGTGGGCAGTGCTGATCTGATTGAACAATAACAGATTGGGAAATTCAAGCCAGTGTAATTTTTGAAGAGCAAGGCAATGATGGGTCCTGTTGGGTATATTAGCAGCAGATTTTGCTATTTTGTTATAGCAGGAATCAAGTAGATGCAAATCAGACTTGTGCAGGTTAGTGAAAAGTTGAGATCAGTATAGAAGAGTAGATAGGAGGTGGGATTTTCTGGGATCTGGCTGTGGCTATTCTGGCATTTTGAGTAAGGTAAGGTTTGACCCTATATAGTGCACCAAGTTTGATATGAACTTTTTAATTGTAAAATAATGAATATTTATTAATAAAACTAATTACAATTAAGTGCTTTCGTCCATTCTAATGATGGACATCTTTAGAATACAAAAACAATAAAAACACAGGCAAAAGCTGTCTGCTTATCTAGAAACAGGATAAGGAAACTATGTAACCTTGCAAAAGTCTGCCAAAAATTTTAAAGGGATAGCAACACAAAGACTGAACTAACTCAAAGTTTTAAAGCTCTATATCTTAATTCACTTGTTAGTGATACAGCTTCATTGATACTTGGTGGGGAGGTGGCATTTAACCTTAATTGCCATTTCAGCTCCTTCTGCAACAGGGAATTCTTCCAATCACCACTGTATTGATTCACTTTGATCTTTTCAAGCATGGATAATCTGAATTTCACAAAGTGTTCACATTCCGTGATGTGCCTTGCCTGTGATTTTTATTAATACTATAGAGGTGGTAATATACCCATTTTTTTCAGAGAACTGGTTGTCTTACAGCAGTACATGAAATATATTTCACAAGGTAGACCACTTTGGAACTGTAACAGTAGTATCTACATGCTTTGTGCCAGTTCTTTATTTTATCCCATAATAGTCCTTCGTAACCCTCCTCATTAGAATGGAGGAAAGCCTTAATTTTAATACATTTTTTAAATAATTTAATTATTCTTAATTTAATTAATAAATAATTAATTTTAATTATTTTTATTAATAAACGTGTTATTTTTGTATATTTGACTTGGTTCCTTAGCCCTTGGCCGCATCTGGATCATTTTTAGGTTTGATGTTTGTATTTTATGTTCCTGAGTAGTTGCTGGCCATGCTGTGGGTTTGGGCTCTGTGGAAATACCAATATCCACAAATACAAACACACATTTTGCTGATTCCATATTTGTAAAAAAGTGCAAATCTATGCACTACTTCAGGAATAAAAGCAGTAAGACAGTATAATGCCACCTTTTAAAATGTTCAACTTTAATTCCTATATGTGATGTCAATGTATTTCATGAATCTCATCAAGATATGTGTTCATGATTTAACTGATAAAATGGTACCAGGTTCTCTAGGCCTTCATTGTACTGATTGCACCACACAGACTCACAGACACACACACACACACACACACACACACACACACACACACACACACACACACACACACACACACACATACATCTAGAGTACCTGGAAGAGCAAAGCAAAACCCATCATTCCATTTGTGCTGCAGAGGCACGTGAGATGAGTTACCCTTTTTAGCATGGGTTATATGTAATTTCTGCAATAATTCAAAGCTTGTGAATGGCAGTTCAGAGCGAGAAAATCATCCTCTTGTTTAAGAAAAGCATAACACTGGTTTCTTGAGAAAATGGGTTCTAAATGTGGTTCTCATCCTTGTATTAGATCCTTGGATGGAAATAATTGTTCTTCTAGTTGCAAGTCATATAAAATTCATAGTGACAATTTATTTGTATTGACATGTTTAACCCACCATAAACAATATACACACTGATAACAGGATATTTTGGAATAAATCTGTTTAAAAATCCAGCCACAAAAATTAACCTTAATGATAGGTACCGCCATCTTTTGACTTTTGCTGTTGTTCATTTACTCACCTTCTTCCAAATAACTTCTTTATTCTTGTATCAGTGTTACATAAGCCATACCAATTTGTTTCCTGCAATCTCTTTATTCTGCATTACCATTTCTGAGTTAGTACTTGAGGGAAACCCTAGATTATCTCTTCCCCTTAAGATGTTCTGCAACACATACTCCATTCTGTTATTTTCCTACTGTTACACAGTGTGAAGTCCAAATAAACTGCATATCAGACAAAAGGTAGATCCCCTTAGGAGTCTTATTCAAACTTAAGAAAGACTGTATGTATGTTGTTAGTCCATATAACTTAAAGACAGGAAGCAACAGTTCTCCTTTAATAAAGGGAACCATTAACTTTTTATGGCAGCCTAGGCTGCTTAGGTTCGCAGATGTAGTTTAACACTGATTTCTGCAGTACTTCTGACCTACCCTCTAAATCCAGGTGAGGTATGTTTCTGGTTGAAAGAGCATTATAAGTGGATAAAGTTATCATAGGCATAATTTTAGTTATCGTAAAAAAGGGACATTTGCATATATATATATATATATATATATATATATATATATATTAAATAAAAATAGATAGATACACTATGAGATCCACAAGGCATGAACCACTTTTGGATACTGATATGGGCAGAGCTGATACCATTTCCCAAAATAACAGTGGATTTAATAAAGCTATAGTACTGAAGTGCTATCTGGGGATTCACTATATAAATAGTTGATTAAGCAGAATTGGAAGTTTTTTTTTTTTCATGTTATGATAACATAATACTAAAATATGGTGAAAAAGCTGCCTTTGTGTACAAGAGAAATATGAATGTTAAAAAACAATTAAAAAGGGGAAACAAATTGTATGAACATTCTTCCAGAGTACCTATGTTAGTACTGAATTTAAACTTAAAACATTTGATTATAATTTTAAGTTTACCTATAAATATAATTGTTAAAGGCATAGGTCTAGTGTATCTAGTATACTGTGATCCATGTCACTGTTATGATATAGGTAAGATGGAATGTACACTCTGGAAGCATATTTATCAATATGTGTATGATATAAAAAAGATCAGTGAGCATAATGCCCTATATAAGCATACTCAAGCTTGTGTGGTATACAAAAAAATCATGTTCATGGTTTTAGAACAAATACCTGGTAAAGCCAGGGGTGGCCCATGGAAGTCGAAAATCAAATATAGCGGATTAATGTGGCAAATCAGACTGAATGCAGGGGTACCTCTGGACTTAATAACAATCCCCAAGATTCAAGAAACTCTGTGCAAGAATAAGGAGTGGTTTGTGTCCATTTAGAACAGCAGCACACCTTGCATATTCATGAAGGTGTGCTGCTGTTTAATCTACAAGGACACAAACCATGAACGAGTGCAGGGGGCATGTCCAAGTAGTGCACGGACACTAGGCACGCCCCATCACTCAGAAAGTGCCATACAGCACTTTCTAAGCTGAACTGACATAATATTAGAACTTTGCTCTAATATTATGACAGTATTTCAGTGTCTGCGGACACTGAAATTAAAAAATGATCAATGCAGGGGGTGTGTGCCAGGTTATGTGACACACCCCCTGCATTGCTAAAGTGCTGTATGACACTTTTGTAACATGCTTAAGCAGGAAATGTGTGCAATGCACACATAATGGGGGATAAAGCCTCCAAAAGTGAAAAATCACTAATATGACCCCACAAATGTAGAAAATTGATAGAGAACAGGTCATGTATCAGCATGAATCACGTAAGGGTAGAAGTCTGAGAGCAAATGTATACCAATATTCCCTCACAGCAGGCACAAATGATGGGGAGAATAAATACTACATTAGGGACACGCCTGAAAATTTGCCCTCACACACTTAGAAAGTTGATAGACAACAGGATACGTATTAGCAGGAGTCCCTGAAGGATAGAAGCCTGAAAGCCGAATGAATACTGATATTTCATGATTGCAGTCCCAAGTAGTTGTCAGAACATTACAATACATACCCATATGACCTAATAATATAATAATAATATATACTTTTTTCACTAGCCTAAGGAATGTTTAAGTGCAGCTAAGTGGGTGTGCACATTATGGCTATCCACTTAGCATAGCTTAAACATCCCATAGGAGCTAAATGGAAATAGACAGGTGAAAACTCCAAACTGAGATTGTGTAGTGGAAAAGTCAACAGTTTGTAAGCAGCCATTAATGGTTTGAGTCCCAAAAGAGGCAACTTATTTTCCTATTTCAATGTTCTGTTAAATTTATTTTAGTAAACTGAAATTATGCAGAAACTTTTTTTTTGTCAAAAAGGGTAGAGTAGCAGTTCCAAAAGTGAGATGTCAGTGTAGAAAAGCACAAGTGCCCCATACAGTATAGTCACACAAGAATATAATTTAATGAAAGCACATATGGGGATGTCATGGAAGGTAAATATAAAATTATAATATATATATAAATATTATTGTATAATATAAAATTGAAGTATAATATGCTTAAATGTGCCATAATCACTCTGTATCCATCAGACCTTGTTCTGCCCAGCAACAAAATAGTCAGCCCTGCCAAGTCTCGAATGAAGGAATGCTGTCCTCTACAATCACAGCAAAATATCAATACACCATCTAAGCTGTGAAAATTTGTCCTGCTTTAACAAACATATCATGCATTCTGGTCATTTAATATTAATGAAAAAAAAAAACAGCAGCTCCAACTGTCAAACTAATAACACTGAATACTATAGTCAGAGGAATGTACCACTACAACATTTGAACTGCAGAAATTAATGTTGCTTTTTCAAACAACTCATGCAATAGAGGCATACAACATTAGGGAGAAAGCTTTGTGGAATCATTCACGTGCTGTGTATATATATATATATATATATATATATATATCTACACACACACACACACACACACATATATATATATATATATATATATATATATATATTGAGAGAGAGAGAGATACATCAGATGAAACTATATGAAAAAGTAGAGCAATAATATAGATAAACATATATAAAAATATAAAGAAAGGGAAAAAATGTATATATATATATATATATATATATATATATATATATATATATAAGTTCATAGGATCACAGGTTGTTCTAGGCTATTGGCCCTAGGGCCTATACAAGCCTAGCCATAACAATTCCCTGGCTATTTCTTCCCACAGTATTTACTTCCCTGGAATTTATCTGGTAAATCACAGTGATGATCCAAGGATTTATGTAAGAAAATAATGACATAACATTTCAGTTTCCATCCTTATATACTTCAGTAATTGTCTGTTGAAATGCACCCTGTTGCTGTAGCAAATGCCTTCATTTGTAACAGCAATATTTGAAATATATCCCTATATATGGCCCAACCATGGTTTGGAGGTATAACTACACTGCATGTTTTATATATATATATATATATATATATATATATATATATATATATATATATATATATATATATATATATATATATATGGGCCTTACAGAAACAGATGCTTGGTGCCAGAGCCATGGGCTCAAGCTCAGTGCCAAGAAATGTATAGTTATCCCCTTTGGGAAAAAACATGTACCCCTGAATTACCACATAGGTGGCAGTTACACTAAACACCGAAAGTGTGATAAGAGATTTAGGAACACAGGTGGACAGTGGTCTCACCATCAATAACTACATCACCACAACAGTCAGGAAATTCTTCTATTTGGCACACCTCATTACTAAGGGCTTTTCATCCAGAAAAAGGAGGTCATTGTCTCTCTGTACTCATCCCTCATTAGACCCATTATAGAATACAATGCCCCAATTGGTATGTACCTCTCAAGACATCTGCAACAACTGGAAAGGCCGCAGAAATACCTCACTAAAAGAATCACAGCCCTAAAACAGATGCCCTATGCTGACCATCTAAAAAAATTCCACCTATATTCTGTCGAATATCGTCTACTCAGAGGTGATCTCTACTTAACATACAAGGTCATGTCAAACCCAGAGCTGTTGGACATGCTACACTTAAAGAAATCCCAGTCCCTCAGAGACACACGCTCCAGTGATCTAAACCTTGTCATCACAAAGAACAAAACATGCTGGAGGGATAGGTTCCTGACCCAGAGACTCCCCAGACTCTGGAATAGACAGCCCATACATGTCAAGTAGAGTGCCTCTTTGGCCCTCTTCAAATGGAACATTGATGATTGGATGGGAGATAGGAAATTCACCCTGGGGATCACATCAGTCGCCCTGCTAGACAGGGATCCAAGGAAGTAAATATTGTGGGAAGAAATATCCATGGAATTGTTATGGCTAGGCTTGTATAGGTCCTAGGGCCGATAGCCTAGCACCAACCTATAAACCTATGAACCTAAATATAATCATAGAAGCCATACTACAGAACCATGCCATAATGTTTGCCTGGAGCCAGCAACATCTTTGGGAGAGGACCATCCTGTGGGAACACCTTGTCCACAGGATAAATGATGTCAGCCTGCATGCATGTACATACGAGCAGGTCTGGCATTGTGCAAATGACCTTATAAGCCATGCCCGGCAAAGGGCTGCTGCAGTGACCAGGGATCGTACAGCCACAGGTGAGGGACCAGCCATGCAGCCCCCACTGACACCCACTGAGGAGCTCATCAGCAGCCTTGGGCCACCCATCCCAGTACAACATTAGGGAACAGACCCCCCCCCCCACATGCTGGAGGTGGGTGGCACACAGACAATGGATGAGGAGTGTGCAAGTAAGGCCCCAATGGAGATTACTACATTATTGTAGCAGACATACATGTATTTGTAGAGTATCTATGTGCATGTGTCAGTTTAGATTGCAGTTGTGGATAGGGTTTTCTAATGCACAGAACTGCACATCTATGGTGAAGGACAGCAAATTGTGCAGTATTGGGGGTTGTAATGTAAATGTGCAGACATGCTGCATCCATCCTGTACTAATGCCACATGTGATTCTGCTGACAATACTTGTCTCCCACAACTACCTATGTCCCTCCAGTCTGCATGTGTGATGGCAGCCTGATGCTGTTGAGAATGGAATTGTTCTGTTGTTGTTTGCCAGTACCCCAGGCATGTGAAGGCCATGCAATGTACCATGCATAAAACTGTCACTCATAGCCATATTGTTTAATGTGCATGTTCACTTATGGTGGGGTTAACTGCATTGTATCACAGTGGTCACCACAGGGGCCTATCTGAATAGAATGTAACATCCCTGTAGCATACTTCACAACCTGTCGGTGCCAGACTTCTGGACAGAGGCCAACAAAATGGGGGACATACGGCCTAAGGTAGGGACATGTGTGAAACATTGCTCTCATATAGTGGATATAAACAGTGTACACACCCCTGTTAAGATGCCAGGTGTTTGTGATATATATACAAATTGAGACTACAATATGTCAGTCCACACCTTTTCCAAACTGTTGTGACCTACGACATGAACAATTCACTTGTAAAACCAATCAATCTTTTGGGGACCAAATATGGAGTATTCAAACCTTACAATAAGCTGGATGCATATGTCTGCACATCCTTTAAATGCTATTTTATTGCAGCAGCTTGTGATTTACTGACAGCATTCAGTCTGCTTGGGTACACACCTGCCATCAAGTAAAGGCACTCTGAGTAACACCAAATAACAGTCTGCTATCCAAGTAAGATATTCATGACCTTTGTTCAGTTGCTGCAACAGCCATGGCTTTCAGACAGCTTACAAAGCAGCAAAGGGATCTCATATTTAAAAGGTATCAGTCAAGGGTAGGGTACAACAACATTACCACAGCACTGCATACACCATGGAACACAGTGGAGACAGTTGCCAAAAGGTGAATTGAATATTGGACAACAGTGTTGCTGAAAAGAACCTGATGTCTCTCCAAAAATGATGACAAGACATGTCAAAGCCTGGTTAGGGAGGCTGCCAGGAGACATACAGCAACACTGAGGGAGTTGCAGGAATCTCTTGCAAGTACTGGCATTGTGTACTACATGTGAGAGTACTCTCCTGTATTCTGCATACATCTTGCCTATGGGATGTGGTCAGAAGATGATAGCATTTCTCCACACCAAAAAACATCCAGGTGTGGATACAATTTGCAATACAGCACATCAAGTCTCCCAAAGGCATATGTGAAAATGTGTTAAGGTGTAATGAGACTATAGATTGACCTCACAGCCACAATACCAAAAGGTATTTGTGGTGTACAAGCAACACGCCACTTATCCTGAAGACCATCATCCCCATGTTGAATCACACTGGTGTCAGGGACCTGCTGTGAGGATTCTGCTCCAAAGCCAGAACTGGCCCTGTAGACACAGTAATGGGAATTTTGAACAGTTGGAAATAGCACCTATGTCTGGCCCAAATCCATCAGGCATCTGCAAGAATGCTGAGGATGGGTAGGGGTGTCAGCCTTCAAAAGACCCGAAGCATACATCCAAAGCTACCTAAGAAGGGCTCCACTTGAATACACTCATCTTTATGGATTGGCCCAGCCAGAGCCTAGACCTACACCAGATAGAAAAATCCCAGTTTTACCTAACAAGGGCTGTGCACATGAGCTGCCCTTGTAATCTGACAGAGTCGGGTGACCTTTGCATGGAAGAGTGGCCAAATAATGCCAAGTCAAGATGTGCCATGCTGATATACAACATCACAAGAAGAGTGAATGATGTAAGTCGCTTACAAGGTGCTTCAACAAAGTATCATTTTAATGGTGTGCACACTTATGCAACCACCATAGTGTACATATTGCAGTCATTATAGTTTACACGTAACACATTTGTTTGTTTATCGATTGGATTGCACAGGTCATATGTCATGTGAAAGGTGAGAAACATATTTGAATGCATTATTGCGGTCTCATCTCATATAAGTACATGGCATGTTAACAGGGTTGTGTACACTTATCATATCCACTGTAAACATAGAAGGTTGGTGGTATAACAGGAATTGTGTGACCATATATTTACTTGTGGTTTGGAGGTCTAACACTCAAATGTACGTCATTAATCAGTGATGTCACTCCTCAGAGCATCCCATTTATGTATCATAGAAACACATGGGTTATGAGAAACAAAGCAAACATATGATCCAGACATCTACACATCCTGCAAGGATCTGTACAGTTGTGAGGTATGTTCTGCAGTACTCACCACTGTGCTGTACAGATGAACAGCAATGATGTGTACATGGGTGCAGTCTGTTCTGGGGAAGGGCCATCACCTACTTACACTAATCACATATCCCAGAGCTCTATATTGTTAGTTACATGTAGTAAAACTGCAGTGCTTGTTGCTGAGGGCCATATGTCATGCATGTCACCATTTGGGTAATGTGTGATCTGTGTAACAGATTTGTGCCACCTCACATGTAAGTGTGTGTGTGTGTGTGTGTGTGTGTGTGTGTGTGTGTGTGTGTGTGTGTGTGTGTGTGTGTGTGTGTGTGTGTGTGTACGTGTGTGCTTGTGTGTGGGTGTGTGTGCATGTGTGCGTGTGCGTGTGTGCGTGTGTGTGTGTGTTGTGTGTATGTGTGTGTGTGTGTGTGTGTGTGTGTGTGTGTGTGTGTGTGTGTGTGTGTGTGTGTGTGTGCATCTGTGTACCAGCCAACCTCAAAGTGCAGGTTTTAATGTACATATTGTTGTCTTCCCCTCACAGGTGGCGATGGGGTTCGGGGTCCTTCCCGCTTGGAAACTGATGTTATTATCCCTGCAGACTCTGACAATGATGATAGGAATAGTGAGGTACAGGTTGGGTTGTCAGGGGCTGAATCTGTGCCATTGGTTGGTATCCCACTCATGTCCACACCATCTCTGCACACAGTGACAATGCCCACACATACCCCGTCCCCAGTAGCCACAGATGATGGACAGTTGCCAGGGGGTGGCATTGAACAGGCTAGTGTGGTGACTATAGCAGGTGTGAGTGTAGACACTGGGCATATCCAGAGTGCAGGCAAGGTCCCACACAGATGGATGGACAAGAGTGCTCACAGGAGGGCCACTGCTCATCATGCTGCTGTCACAAGTGCCACAGCAGGAGTCACCAGATGCATGTTTTGGGCTGCCATGGATGCACAGGCACATAGGGAATGCCACACCAGACAAATACTCAGGGAGAGGATGCAACTCTTCCTGATTTACGTGGTGATATACATGACCCTGTTGAGGCCACACATCAAAATTCTGAGGACATGAATAGACGGTGGGGTGAGACCTTGGCATTCCTCGAACATGGCATGTCTGTGCTACAGCATGTGGTGGGAGATGGGCATCGGCCACATTAATGTAAGTCAGCACCAATAGCAACTGAGAGTCTATGGGCCATGCACCTTCACACTCCCATAGTGGCAGTGACACCAGCACTACCAAAGGGAGGTTGCTGTCCACATCACACCAGAGCAGGCCATGGGCAAGTGGTCTTGTCCAGTCCCATCAGGTGCATGGATCTAGCAGGCAGCATTCATCATCAGGAAGCAATACTGCATCTGCCCTTGGGTGACAGTGATACCCCTGGGAGGACCAGTTCCCATTTCCAAGGCCAGAGATGGTGAACTGGACATCCTTGCATGTATGGTCTACAGATGTGGAGCATACCCCTGTGTAGGGCAGCCACATGGCATGACTGTGTGCATACATATACACACACACACATCTATATCACAGGCAAGTCACATCCCAACACAAACAGCACCTCTGTACAGCCCATTTATTGGATACCCTTTCAAGCACACACATATGATGTCAACTGTATGGCCCAGCCTAGGCCTCTGGCAAACCTACACCACAGAGAAAAAATGCAGTTATAGGCGCTGTTCTCCAGTAACAATAAATGTTTTCCTCTTAATAAAATGTGGAAACTCAGTTTCGATAAATTCAAGGTCCAAGTCCAACAGACCACTAGGTAAAACGTTTCAAGACACCAATTTATTTGACAAAAAAAAAACAGATTAAGCGCTTTCATCTCCCATATGGAGACTTCATCAGAATCTGTTATTTATTTTATTTATTTATTTTTTATTTATTTTACATTTGTTAACCGGGATGGTCCGACTGGATACATGTCCTTTTTCAGCGGAGGCCCAGGGAGAAAAGCTCCAACAGAGTTACATTGATAATTAGGTACAGTAAATGAGCTGAAAGAACTTAACAAAAACATAGGCTAATTACATACAAGTACAAGACTGCCATTACTATTTCTGAGATTACTACAAATGTAACATTAATAACATATTAGCAAGGATGGTAGGCAGTATAATGACATATAGTTAGACAGGATACATATTTCTTTATCACAGTATACAAAGTACTTATCATCTTAGCTAGTTGTTTATGTTTTAGTTAATGGCACAGAGCTAGTCTGGGTTTGAGCAAGGACATAGCCAGTGTGACTTGAAGTGGAGTTTTAGACTATTTTTGAATTGACTTAAAGAAGTTGCAAGCGTGATGTTATTTGGGAGAGAGTTCCATATTTTACCAGTGGTGTTGGCAAATAGCGCGTCACCACCTAGGTTGAGAGATTTAGTTGTTTGGAAAAGGAGTCTGTTTGCTGAGCGAAGGCAGCTTAGATTGGAGTAGGGAGTCATTAAGTTTTTTAGTGCTGGGGTATTCTCAGGTTGTTTAAGGATTTTGAAGGCCTCTATGAGTTGGGACTGGTGAAGAAGGTGTGGGAATTCTATCCATCCAAGCTTTTTCAGGTTAGTACAGTGGTGTGTTCTATATGGTAGGCCTGTAACAAACCTGGCAATGTGATTATAGCAGGATGAGAGCTTGGCCAGATCAGATTTGTTAAGGTGAGTGAGGACAGGAGAGGCATATAGTAGGGTAGAGAGAAGGTGTGAACGGACTGTGGCTGCCCTGGCATTCGGGGTAAGGAAGGCTTTAATTCTATATAGGGTCCCAAGTTTCTTGTTGACTGACTTAATGGCTTGGTTGATATGTATATCAAATCTGAGTTTATTGTCAATGTTTACTCCTAATAGCTTTGTATAGGTGTCTGGGGAGATGATGGTCCCATTATTGGATTTTATAGTGAAGTTTTCAGTCGGAGATCTATTGGTTGGGTAGAAGAGAAGTAACTTGGTTTTGTTTGGATTTAAGATCAGGAGATGGTTGGCAAGCCAGTTTTCGACTTTGGTGAAGCTATGTTGGGTGGTAGTTAGTAGATTTGCAAGAGAGGCATTGGAACATATTATAGTCGAGTCATCTGCATATTGAATGCAGGTGGCTTCAGGGATGACTGTTTGGATGTCGTTTATGAAGACTGAAAAGAGGAGGGGTCCTAATATGGAACCTTGAGGAACTCCTATGGTATTTGGTAGTAGGCAGGAGAGCTTGTTTTGCCACATTACTGCTTGTTGTCTCCCAGTGAGGTAAGCTTGAAACCAGTCAAGGGCTGGAGTATCTAGATACAGGGTTTTAAAGTATATAGAAGTAACTGATGGTTTACCATATCGAAGGCTTTCGATAGGTCCAGGAAGAGAGCGGAGGATATTTTTTATTATTCGGTTAAGATTAATGTTTTCAGTAAAAGAGAGGAGGGCAGTGGTTGTACTATGATGGGGTCTGAATCCATGTTGAGAGTCTGTGAGTAGTTTATTTTGGGTTAGATAGAGCATTAGTTGGTTGTGCATGCACTTTTCCATAATTTTGGCAAGTGGTGATAGTATGGCTATAGGTCTATAGTTGGGTAGTTCTGTGGATGAACCTCCTTTGTGGAGTGGAATAACATAGGATATTTTCCAAATTGAGGGGATTGAGGCCTCGGTTATGGTTCTGTTAATTAGGATTGAGATAGGGTAGGCTACGACATCTGCAGCAATTTGCAGGTATTCAGCCGGCAGAAAATCGGCTGAAAGGGTGGTTGGCTTCAGTTTTTTCAAAAGGGATCTGATAAAGGATGTGGACACTGGCTGGAAGTTAAAAGAGAGTGGTGAGTCGGGTATAGTGTTTATAGAAGTGTGGGGAGGAGAAAGTTGGTTAGCTAATGACTGGATGGTTTCTGTGAAGAAAGTATTGAATGAATTGGCTATATATTCTTAGCTCTTGTCAAATAATGTTCCTGGGGTCGGAGTAGTGGATTTGCCTGGTTGGAGAAGTTTATTTATGCCTGCCCAGTACATTTGAAGGTTATTCTGATGTTTATGTTGCAGATTGTAGAAGTAATTTTTCTTATCTAGTATGATGGCTTTTTTAGTCTAATTTCTAAGTTGTTGGAATTTGATACGATCTAGGGGTAGTTTGGTAGTGCGCCATTTATCCCACGCTTTGTCTCTAGTTGTTATTTTGGTTTTGGTGTCTGTTGTTAGCCAGGGTGCTAGTTGAGTTTTAATTCTTATTGAGCGTTTAGGGGCATGCGAGTCAAGTATAGTAAGGAATGAATTGTTAAATGATGACACTGCCTCATCAAGGGGAAGGAACTTTAGTTTTGTCCAGTTACATGATTTGAGTTCAAGTTGAAATTTAGTTGGGTCAAAGTTTTTCTTGGATCTGATAGACCTATAAATAGGTAAGCTTGTACAATTAATTTTGTCTTTCATGATGTATGTGAGCAGGTGATCACTAAGATCATTAGGGAGAGTTCCAGACATATAGTTCTGAGGATGACTGTTGGTGAGTATCCAGTCTAGTATACTCTCTTTTTGGTTATTGTTACCTGTACGTGTGGTAGATGATATTATCTGAGAGAATCCATGTAGGTTAACAGGGATGGGGTTGGACTGTGCTGTGCATTGGTTCCAGTCAATATTAACATCGCCCAGGACAATGGTTTCTTGAGGGTAGTTGTTGGCTATCCTATGTAGAATGACCTCTAGTGTTTCTACATTGTTCCCAGGGGGAATATAGGTGACAATTAGGTTAATGCCCTTATGATTATTTGGTAGAATTTTTAGAGCTAGTATTTCAGCGTTAGAGACCTGGGGTGGTTGTATAGGGTTAGTTATGATGTTAAGTGTGCTATTATATAAGACGGCTATTCCACCTCCTCTTTTCTTTACTCTATCTGCCCTAAGTATATTGTAACCAGGAGGCAGGATCTCATTGTCTTTGGTTGATGGCCGGAGCCATGTTTCAGATAGACACATTATGTTGGGGAGGTATGTGGCTAGTACAGCATGCAGGCTATGTATCTTATTGTTTAGGCTTCTAATGTTTAAGTGGCATATTAGGAGGGAGTTGACCAGTCGGTGGGAGAGTGGTGGGCTGGTAGGATTTTGAGTTAAGGTTGGGCCTGGATTAGGATGGATGTCCCCATCTTTGGTTATGTTTTTCTTAGATACGCTAGTAGTCTAATAACTTTGAATAGTAGTTTTAGTTCATATTTGGATTTTGGTGTTGATTGGAGTGTTTTTTTAGAAGCAAGTGGTTGGAATTTATAATTTTTGGGGTAGTGTAGTAGTGGGCAAGTTCCGCAGTCAGTGGAGGTAGGGGGGTCTTGGTTTGGTATTTTGGATAAGAGAAACCTACGAATGTGAGATTTTCATAGCTAGTAAGAAAGTATGGCAGAATTAAGAGTGGTAAGATAAGAGGAAGGAGTTTATAATTATTTATAGAAATGTTATACGTCATCAATGAGTGGGGTCAATGTGCTTCAGAGGAATAGTAGTGGTTAAACAGTAAAGTGGTGGGGGGGAAATTGGAGAAGAAGTTGTGTAGGTTGGAGAGGAAGAAGGGGTGTGGCCTAGTGGCTATAAATGTAGACACAGTGGGGGCGGGTGGGATAAGGGGGCAGGGAGGGGAGTGAAGTGAGCCCGAGCGTAGCGAGGGCGAAGCGGAGCGGGGCTAACCCAGTCCCAGTTTTTGGTCCTATGAGTGGGGTAAATAGTCTGATAGTGTAAGTAAGCAGATTGGAGTACAGGCTTGAAATTCAACATAAACATATACAGTTGTAAAATGTCTAATACAATTCAACATAAATAGGCATTTACAGTTGTAAAACACTTACTGGAGAGACACTGAGCCTTCATGGGGCCTGTAGCAGAGTGGATTGTAGTTTTACAAATGGTGCCTGCCACAGGTAATATTTATTAACTCTGGGATTGCCTTAAGGTAATAAACAGGGAAGGGGAGGGGAGAACAAGGGTGTGAGCAGGCAGTTCTTTGTACTGCTGCTAATGAGCCAAAGCAAGACAAGTATGTGTTAAGAACAATCACAATTGACCAAGGACTGCTCTGAAACTGTAAGTCTTGTCTTAATTTCTCAGGTGGAAAACCAGGATAACCTTGTATCAGTAGGCTACTGTGGTATAGTTTAAATAAACAAACACACAGTATTGATCAGTTATTGATACTATTTGCTAACAGAAGGGAATAAGAGAAAGTGGAAGATGTGTGTGTGTGTGCGGTGGTGGTGGTGGTGGTGGTGTTGGGGGGCGGGGGCTGCTTACAGCCAAAGCACAGTGCTCTCCAGGGGAAAATGAAGAATGTTACACATACAAATCTTCAGTTTAAATACATCTAAGTAAAACACACTTAATTGATCTTGACTTCTAATAGGCTGGCCATTAATTGACACTAATTATCACTGAGGTAATGCTGAACCAAACCTTTGGTAATTTACACTTGAGTATAATACAAAGTTGTAGAGGTTCATAGGAATTCATGATCTTAACATTTCATAATTTTGTTTACAACTTATATAAATGTTGTAAAAATTAAATATAAGTAAAATCATCAAAGAAATTGAACCAGGAAATACTCATTTCTTATTAGTACATTAATTTGGTGTATAAATACCAATAAATATATGAAAAAATATATAAATAAAATGTAAATATATATATATAAAATGTATATAAAATATATATATATGGTATAAAGATATTGTATGTTAAAACCACATTTATTCTTGTACCTTAAATAGTGTTAAACAACTATGTTTTAAGGTACACCCTTAATAAAATAAAATATATTATATGTACATGCTTCATAAGGACTGAATCTGAATATTTTGTTTATTTATTTACATAAGTTACAACAGTTAACCATCTATCGATGTCTCTTTGGGTCATAAGCGAGAATCTTAAGGGCTGGGTTGATGGATATGTGGTCATTCAATCCATAATTTCCACATGCATCCAACCTTAACTGCCAAACCATCTCCCTAAATTCCAGTTTGGTTTCCCAATCCTTCCCCCCAACTCTCTTGCTTCACCACCTCTTCTAATATCCAAAATTCAAAATATGCATCTCTACATATCCAGGTATGTCTAAATAAGGCATTGTTGTCGTTCATTTTGATAATATCTCTATTGTGTTCATATATACGTGCCCTTAAATTACGTTCAGTTTTCCCTATGTAGTATTTCAGACATTTCTTACAGTAACACAGATATACCACCCCTTTTGTGTAACAACTGTAGTATTTACTACCTATCAATTTCAAATTTATATTTGGTAGTTCCAATTCTTTAGTGTCTGCCATAAAAACACATTGTGCACACCTACCACATCTAAAAGTACCATATTTACTACTTGCTCCACTTGGAATGTTTTTCTTTTTCTCAAATATATTTTTCAAATTTCTGTTCTTCCTAAAAGCATATCTAAGTGGTAATTGGAAAACATCTGTCTTATTAGGCATTTTACTAAACATTCCCCATGCATCGTTGATGCATTTTTTAATCCATCTGACACCATTAAAGTGTGTCAAAACCAAAAAAGGAAGTCTTTCTTCCTCATCTTTTCTGGTGATAAACGTATTTTCTACCCCAATAGTACCTGTATTTGTTAGTAGGGGTTTGTATAGTGTATCCAATCTATCTATTACAACTTTTTTGTTAGATTCAATCATGTGGTCAGGATATCCCCCTTCCTTGAACATATTGTGTAGTATTTCCATTTCTTCCATCAGTTCTGTTTTGTCAGAAGTCATTCTAGCTACTCTAATCATTTGTCCTTTTATTATATTAATTTTTGAGTGGTAGGGATGGTCACTCTTAAAATGTAAAAAAGAATTTGAGTAACTTTCCTTCCGAAAAATTCTGGATTTGAATTTTTTATTTATTCTATCTTTTGTCAATTTAACATCCAAATAGTGTATTTCTTCTGAGTCTGAATCATAAGTAAACTCAAGAATTCCGTACTCTGATTGATGTGTGTAATAAATTTATTAATTTCATCTTCGGGTCCGTCCCACAAAATAAATATGTCGTCCAAGAATCTATAATAGCCTACAATATGTTTGTAAAAAGTAGAACTAAAGACAAAATGTTTTTCCCAGAATAACCTTATAATGTTTGCGTAAATGGGGGCACAGGCAGATCCCATGGCAACCCCATCTGTTTGGTGGTATAAATCTCCTTGAAAATAAATGCAGTTATACTTCAAAACAAGTTCCATATTTTCCATAACTAGCTTAAAATCATCAGCTGTAAGAATTTTCATCTCCACTATCATATTTTCAAACCATTCCAACTATCATATTTTCAAACCATTCCAACCCAATTTGGTGTGGAATGACCAAAAATAAATCTCTCACATCAATTGTCAAAAAAACAATACCATCCCTGTACTGGGTGCCACCTATTTTAGATAAGAAATCCCATGAATCTATTAAAATATGTGGAAATTTCTTATAAAATTCTTTTAGTTTGACGTCCACAAAAATTGCAAGCGGTTGTGTTTTTGAACCTTGTGAGGACACAATTGGTCTTAAAGGTGGACTTTCTTTGTCCTTGTGCACCTTAGGTATACCAAATATTGCTGGAATAACTGGTTTTGTTACTCTTAGAAAATTGTATAATTCATTGTCTATTAGACCTTGTAGTAAATTGTCTTCTAAAATCATGTCTATTTTTCTGTAAGAAATATTCACTTCATTCCTAGATACTAGGCTATACCTACTATCTTTGTCCAGTATATCACATATTCTCTTAGTATAATCCCATGTATCCATCAGCACTACCCCTCCACCTTTATCAGGTTTTATTATCCGCAAATTGACATTGTCACTTAATTGTTGTAGAGTACAAAATTAATTCTTAATCAAATTGTGTCCTATGGGTAAATGTTTGTTATATCCATCCCTTATTGTACCCATGACACATCTTTCAAAATTCAATATGTCTTGGTGTATTGGGGGGTTACAAGTACTGGCTTTCTTGAGATTAGTTTTTTTGTATTTGGTATTCCTTTCTTTGAACATGTGAAATAAATTCAACTTCCTAGTAAATAGCCTGATATATAATAGGATTTCATCAATCCCAGGTTTTTTAACTGGGACAAATGTGAAACCTTTTGTGAACAAATTGAAATGTTCTTGTTTTACCTCAACATTTGTGTAGTTATAAATAAAAAAAATTGTCTTTAGATAAAATAACTACGTTAGACCCAACATTTCTCTCTATATTGTTTATACAATTATCGTTGACATTAACACGTTCTTGAGACATGGTAGTACAAATGTTACTATCTATTGAATCTCCCTGACACCCCCCTCCCCCTCCTCTGTGGTGGTACATAATAATTCCTCTTTGCTATTGCATAAGATGGTTGTTGATCTAAATTCCTTATCCTTTCGGACCTTCTCGGTCCCTGCTCTTCTAAAGGGGTCCCATTATTGATGGTTTGGTCTCCATACTGGTTGTATGTTTGTTTGTACCCCCCATAATGGCCTGTGAATATGATGATACCTGTGCCACATCCCTGTCATTCATACCATCAATGCAGGGACATGCTAATATGGGCCTGATGCATAGTGTGAATATAGTGCAGTGTAGCTATGTAATACTACGTAAGGTCCTGTCTGCTTGCATTTGTTATGGGGGACACAAAATGTTGTATGTACCTTATTAGCCAGGATGCATTATTGCTGTTGGTACCACTGACTGACTGTAGTCTGACATGCTGTATTCTGTTTGTATTCCAGGTGTCTGTGTGTCTGCAGGCTGTGGCGCTGCAGACATCCCCAAGATGGAGTATGGCATAGTGGGAATACTCCAATCATGTCATAGGCAAGGTACATCTTTATATGTACATGTACCAGGTGTGTATGCATGCAACAGTGTGTGAAGGACACTGTTGTCAGATAGTGTGACCTTGCATACATACCCCTTGTCACAGACAGGTAGCCTTCAGACATGTCAGCTCAGTGTTGTGTAGTACCACAGGCTCATTCATATAGAACAGGTTACTGCAGCACTGTCAGCAGGTCAATCACAAGTGTAGCCATTACATTAATGCAACAGCTACACATGTCAACACCTGTTGGCCCTGCCATTTATTTCCCATAAACTCAACCCTGATGCAGTTGATGAGGGCATGTATGATACTGTGTATTATAGGTTTGTGGTATGTATTCTTGAGTTCACCAGGTGGAACAGGGAGACAAAATGGTATATCCTTTGCATACACACAGTGAGGACTGATACAGGGGATGTACAAACAGTAACAAAAACACAATTGGCAAAAGGCAGATTAGTAAACCTACAT
>NC_056732.1:887637131-887664631 GCF_019279795.1 Protopterus annectens
TAACTCATTCCGCACCTGTCAGTACCAAAACATAGACCACAGCTCCAAAGGTGTTGGTGTCTCCATATTAATAATGGATATGCACACCTCCAGAGTAGTATCCCAGCATAATGCATCTGAGATACTTCAGGTACAACTAACATTGGGTAATAGTGCAATCCAGGTCATAGCTTGCCATAGGTCCATATCAATGTCCCTAGACTGTCAATCCACATTCCTTAACACCCTGGAATCTATCAGTCCAACCAACCACTATCATACTAAAAGAGTTCAACTACCCATACATCAACTGGGAAAGAAACTCAAGCACCAGTACACTGGCCTAATGCTTCCTGGAATTCATTAGTTCCAATGCCCTGGACCAGCTCATTCTGACACTCAGTAGAGGAAACAACATCCTTGACCTGTGTTGATTACTAACATATGGGACCATTTCTTGACAACACTACTCAATCTTTACCTGGTCAGCTCCAATATAGAATAATCACCATGGAAATCTACATCTCAGCCACACCCACTCCAAAGGTAACCACCTTGAATAACTTATCCAAAGCTGACTTTGGACTCATAAGAACAGAGGTGGCTAACTTCACAGCACCCATGCCAATGGAAAATACCTGCATGACTGCCGGATCATACACAAATCCACTGTACAAGCATGTACATCAATGCATGGAACTAGCCATACCCAATAGAACCATGACGCTCTCCTCCAAACACTGGAGGCTAATCTGTGGTCCCCTGCCATTAATAACCTGTACAACAGAAGGAAGAAAATGTTGCAGAAAAAGATGGAGTCTCAAAAGTGGTAAAACGCCCTTATTATCCTCAACAACAACTTTAGATCCCTCATGAAATCATCTAAAGCCGCCTATGATGGCAGAATTGCAGCAGACACTGAGAACAATCACAAATTCTTTGATAGTTATATCAAAAACCTACAAACCAATACCTAGAAGTGCTCTGAGTTACTGCACAATGCTACCTTCTATACTGAGCCAACAGATATTTCCAACATTCTTGCCAACACATTCAGTGCCAGCTTCACCCCTCTTACCCCCAGGAGAAACATTCAGAATGCCAGATGAATGCCAGGCACCCAGGATTACTGCCACCTGGGTTTATTTATTTTATTTTATTTATTTTATTTATTTACATTTGTTTACCAGGAAGTTCCAACTGGACGCAGGTCCTTTTTCAGCAGATGCCCAGGGAGAAAAGCTCCACAATATGTACATGATAAGTAGTGATAGAAAGTTGAAGCAATGACAAACAACAGGACTGGCTGTTGGCATTAATACAGTAACTAGATATTGATTATCAACAGTAAAACAGTAAATGGTTGCAAGTTAAGATAGATTATTGTTGTTTATAATAAAAGTTGTAACAAAGTGGTCAGAAAAATTTTAAATTACACAAGATCAAATAGTTTATTCCGACTGAGGTTAGCAGTAGTGGAAGAATAGTTGGGTTAAGAGTCTGAGAGGAGGAGAGACAGAGGTGCAGGGGTAGTGTTAGTCTAGATTAGAGCAAGGGCAAAGCTAGTGCAAGTTTAAGTGGGATTTGAGTGCAGTCCTGAAAAGGCGTAAGGAAGGTAGAGTAGTTAAGGAGGGGGGAAGATTGTTCCAAAGTTTTGATATGGTACAGGAAAATAGAGCTTCTTCTGCTGAGTTTTTGGGTTTGATAACAATGAGTTGATTTTTGTTGCTTAATCGTAGGGGCCTAGTGGAGTGATAGGGTTGGAGAAGGGTTTGAAGGGATGGGACTTTGTTGGGGTGGTTGATAAGTTTATGAGTAAGGGTGAGTTGATTAAGGTGAAGGAGTTGTGGGAGTTCTAGCTAGTTTAGTTCTTTAAGGAAGATACAATATGGCTGCAGTAGGAGGCCCCAATGGTAAATTTAGCAATTTTGTTGTAGCAGGCTTCCAGCTTATGTAGGGTTACAACTGCATTGTCCATGGGCACGAATACAGCTTCCATGGGGCCCCAAATTATCCCTGGCTGTATTATACATGAACTACAAAGATATCTGGCACCACATCTGTGTGTACTGCTCAGTCACAGCCTCACCTCAGGCTTTGTCCCTCCCAAATGGCACACTGCTACAGTCATCGATCTTTATAAAGGTGTGGCAGCTACAGACCCTGGGATTTATCAGTCCAGTAGCCTGATGACTCTGATATGTACAGCTATGGAGTGCATTATCAGCAACCAGATCAAAAAACATATAGGTAATCTCCTAACTCTGGAACCCACAGTTTGGCTTTGTGAAAAGGAGATCATGCCTGCTCAAACTGGTTGACTTCTTTGAGTCAGTCACCACAGCTGTGTATGACAGTAAGGCACTGCATACAACCTACATCAGTCTAGCCAAGGCACTTGATATCATTCCTCAGTCAGGAATTATGGATGAACCCACCAAACTAGGCATCAACTCCTATATCACTAGGGGGATTGCAAATTGGATCACAGATAGAACACACAGTGGGAATGTAGAGTGTTCCAAGTCAGACTGCCAGCCAGTCACAAGTAGAGTCCCACAGGGATCAGTCCTGGGTATTCTCCTGTTCAGCATGTACTTCTCAGGAGTCCAGGCCAACACAAAGGAACTCTTTCTGACCAAGTTCACAGACCACTGCAAGCTGGGAGCCATCATTAACTCCACACATGATGCAGACATCCTACAGAAAGGCCTCACTGAGACCACTGACTGGTGTGGAAACCATGGCCTGAAGCTTAAAACCGCAAAATGCATCATCAGCCCCTTTGGCAAAATCTAATTTCCCAATAAGTACCACATCAATGGGAGCCCACTGAACACTGTAGCTGTTATAGTAGATCTGGGGACACAGGTTGACAGCAACCTCTCTTTTAACCACCACATTGCAACTGTGGTCAGGAAATCCTTCTATGTTGCACATCTCATTACCAAGGGTTTTGCATCAAGGAAGACAGAGGTCATCATCTCTGTGTATTCTTCCCTCATTAGACCAATCATCAAGTATAATGGCCTATTTGGCATGTACCTCATTAGACACCTGCAACAGCTCTGCCACAGAAGTACCTCACAATGAGGATCCTAGGCATTAAACACATGTCCTACACAGACAGACTCAAAAGACTCCAGCTGTTCTTTGTCTCATATCACTTACTTACAGGCAATCTTGACTTGACTTGCAGAGCCATGGCTGACCCAGCTCTTTTACAAATGCTACATCTAAAGACCTCTGAATCTCTCTGCACCATGCACTGCAAGGACCTCACCCTCATTAACACAATCAGCACAACATGCTGGAGGGATAGGTTCCTCACCCAGAGACTGCAAATGCCCTTGTGAAGTAAGGCAATGTGAAGTGTACTGAGTGGAAAGAGTCTCCTAATACTTGGACCTATGAAAAGACACACACACACACACACACACACACACACACACACACACACACACACACACACACACACACACATGTGCGCACACACATACTCACACACACACAGGCATGTGATGTGACATTTTAACCTCAACCTCAGTTCTGTTACACAATGAGGCTCACCTTTATGCTGGCACATGCAACTGTTTACAACTGGTATGCCACTGTCCACAGCAGGATATCACTGTATGTCATTCAGGGTATCTGTGTGTGTGACTCACTCTGTCTGTGTCCCCCTGTGTCTCTCTCTCTGTATCACTGTCTGTCTCTCAGTCCCCCACATATATGTATGTGTATGCTTCACACATGCTGTTATCTATTGCCCATGTATATGTGTATGTATCTCATGCAACAGATGCAGATATATCACATATGGGCAACCTACAGCTAGCTGTGGGTAATCCTGTCTGATGTGTGTGTGTGTGTGTGGGGGGGGGGCAGTTGAGGTGTACATAGCTGTCCATATGCATTGACATATATACACAATACAGTCATATATTCTGATGTGGCTTCCAACATGTCCTGTGATTCTCTAAGTGTAGGAGCGTGTTCACTGTGACCTTCTATAGTTAGGATTGGACTCCATTCCAGAGATAGGTGTCCTCCAGTCCAGGGTTTTGTGTGCTACAGCCATACCTCTCAGGAGTAGACAAGACTTTCCTCAGGGTACTTGTTTTGTTTAGCAGACATGTTATGACATATCTGTAGTCTGAAACTGCAGTGTATTGTGTCATTACCTAGTGCCAGACATCCTCAGATCATCACAGTGCTTTACCAGTGGAATACTACTTGTATGATGCATAGACCCATATTATGAGAGCAGCTATGTAAGTTCTTGCCCAACAGAGCCATTTGTGAGGTGCAGCTACAGCCATTGTAGTAGTGCCACACAATTGTGTAAACAGTCCAGCAACCTGGTGATATACTGGCTGCGGTTCTCTTTCTAACCTGAGATGTTATATCCTTGTGTGTGCATACCTCTGACCTATACATTTTTTTGGAAGGTTGTCCAGGTGTTTGGCTAGAAGTTTCATCCTTTCTACATAAACTTGTGTTTTTATGGCAAGTTAATTACATATAATTGAAGTGTGATGTTAAAAAATAATGCAGACATTACTGTTTCAGAATACATAACCTTCAAACAATTCCTGCTACTGCAAACGCCTCACCCTACCAACTTTCTCAGTATGTAAGGGCAATATTTACAACATATGTCTATCATTGTGCCCTTGTTCCACTTTTATTTCTGCTCTTGTCCAGACATCTTACTGTCAGAGATTGGGAGTTAAGTGCGTGGGTACAGAGTGCATTTAACCATGCAGGCATGTCTATTATTTGTAAAAGCAAACATAAGAAAAAGCATTATTGAGAATGACCACTGGCAACAGTACCACAAACACTTATATTCGCAAAAGCCTTGGCATCTCTCCTACAGACCCTTCAATGACATCACTAATATGTGTAATATATTCCACATAGCACTGTGACTTCCAGGTATGTCAGTGGCAGAGCAGAGGGTGTCACTGACATGCATAACAGTTAGCACTGGAGTTATCTGCACATGGCCCTGTCAAAAGCAGCACTGTACCTGGGGCAGAACAAGGCGACTGCCAGGAGAACTTGCTGGCCAGACCCAGACAGTTGATCCAGACAGTATTAACCACACATACACATAGCCCATTGACCTCTGCATATTGTGGACAGGCACATGTTTTCTGGTGTATTGGTACAGCCCTGCCAATGTGTGCTATACTGTTATTTCCATGCAAACATATATGTTACTGCATGTGTGTGTAAATGGGGGGACACACCTGTCAACTGTACACATTTGCACAAACTGTGTTGATATTTGCTTTACATTTCCGTTCCATTTGCCATACTATTGTGCATTGTCTTGGGGACTGGAGGCATATAAGTAAAGAGCCCAGATCAGATTGTACTGGCATACATTTCAGTTTCAGACTTCTTACCCTTCATGGCCTTACTGCAACTGTGGGTCCTGCTGTGCTATCACTGTGCGAGTCTGTAGGGAGTTAATTCAACATTGACACCATTTGTGTGCTTTTACCAGAAATTTCTCTGTGGTTTTCTACAGCTGACTTGCTGTGTGGGTGTGAGGGGAGGTTATAAGACCCCCACCCTAACATCCATGCCTGTGTCCTATGACCCCCCCCCCCCACTTAGTTGTCCTCACACATATACTGCAGTGTGTTTTGCCACCTTGGGTGCTACTGCATAGTGTGTGGAGGCCATTTTTGGCCAGACATTTCCTGGTGTCCAACATAGTGTTCAGTTGTGTGCTGCTATCCCAGTAGGCCACCCAATTCCCTTGCAAGCATGTAGTATTACCATAGATATTCTAGCAGAAAATACTATTCCATTCATTTATTGTTAAGAAGACTCATTTACCTTGTGTTTTCAGCAGTTGTGAGGATGGTGCATGAGGGCTGCATATGTTGGATGCACACAGTGTGTGTCATCCATTTTACTGTGTGTGTGAGTTAGAGAGAGATGTCAGTCCCTGGGGTCCCTACACTATCAGTGTGTGTGCTATGCATTGACTCTTTGCCAAGGCATGAGCATACTGGGCATGCCTCCATCTGCCTATGGGTGCAGGCTCAGGGGCCTCCTCCTGTAAGTCCCTCTGTGCCTGCATGGATCTTGGCAATGGTGGTGGTCTGTGTGGCCCTTCCCTGTGCTGTTCCTGGTGCAGCTGTTTCCACAGGCTCTTACTGTGTAGCATGGCACATACTGTGAACATGTGTGCACATGTGGCTGGAGAGCACTGCTCCAACAGATATGTCAAGGCAGCGGAACTGTGACTTCAGCATCCCAAACACATGCTGTATAATGATTCTGGTTTGTGCCTGTGCCTCATTATGATGTTCTTGTGTGGGTGTGGGTGCATTTCTGATGGGTGTCATCATCCATGGCTCCAGTGCACAGCCAGCATCCCCCACCAGATGGCCATATGCGATGCCCACACTGGCAAATGCCTGGCACAGCTGTGATGAACGCCAGATGTGGGAGTCATGATAGCTTCCACGGCTTCCAACACAGACATTCATGATAATGCCCTCGGCACTGCAAATGACCTGGCAGTTGATGGAGGGGAAGCCCTTGCGGTTTATGTTGACCTTACCCTGTTCACCAGGTGGTGCTTTGATGTGGATGTGCATGCAGACTATGGGCTACATTGTGGACAAGAGACATATTGCTGGTCCTCTCCTCATGGGTGTTGGGGAAGTAAATGTGCTCACTTGAATGTGGTAGCATGGCATCCAGGAACTGGTGGAGTACCCTGGATGCAGATGCTTGTGAGACCTCCATGATGTCCCCAATAGGCCTTTGCAAAGTACGCATAGCTAGAATTCTTAAGGCTACACATACCTTGGTATCCACTGGGATGGGTTCCCCTCTGTTATTTCTAGTTATGAGTTGAGGCCGGCACAGCTGGTTGATTTGCTGAAGTATGTCTCTGTCTACCCTGTAGCACTCTACTATCTCCGGGTCCTGAAACCCCTTGTAGGTTACCTTGGGTCTTTACACTCTTCTCCTCCTCCTCCTTGGTCTGTGGCTGTTGTCAGCATTGTCCTCCTCTCCACCTACAGCCTCTAGTACATACTGATGGATCAAAGTAATGAGAGCCCCTAAGGTTTTTCTAGTTAAAATTGCCCCGCATGTATACACCAATGGTGCAGAATTTGTGGAAAAACCAGACTATAATGTTTTTTCCATACTTTATACTGTTGTGCTGCAGATGCAGCCTGTATGATTGACTGACTATGATAAATACCAGCTGCCACCTATATTACTCATGGCTTTGATTTAGCCACTGTGAGTGCTTGAGGCATTAGTGTTAGTTTGTGTATGATTGCCTTTATTTGGGTCTATATTATGTCATCAGACATTTGAAAGTTCGAACGTCATATGGGCGACATCATATGATTGAACTTTTAAATGTTTGAACGTTTCAACGGAGGTCTCCGTACAGTGCGGAATGGGAAGATTACCCTTTCCTGCAATGTAGTGCAATCTCAGAGTTGGATTATTTAAAGAGCTTGGGGTGTGTGGGGCATAGCCCCCCATGGGTGGGGGCAGGGGGGCCTGCCCCCCTGCTTAAAATATTCAGGTAGTTTTTTTCTGTGGTTTATTATTTTTTATTAGATTTTCGAACTTTTAAAAGTTCGATCATATGGTGTCGACCATATGACGTTCGAACTTTTAAAAGTTCGACCATCTAATATAGACCCCTTTATTCTGCTATTGCCCTTTTTTTAATTATTTTTTACTTACATCTCCTCCAATTTTCAGCTATGCAGCCACCTGCCAGCTGTATTATTGTGTGCTTTGCATGACCCATTGTGAATTGCAAGAGTCCCATACTAGTGATTTCTACTATTCTTCTTTATTGTGCTGTTGCCCTTTTTTTTTTTATTTTTTATATATCCTCCCATTTTTAGCTATGCAGCCATCTGCCAGTTGTATTATTGAGTGCTTTCAATGGCCCATTGGGAGTTGCAGAATCCCATACTGCTGATTTGAACTGCATTTCCCTTGTTCTATTTCCTTTTTTTTCCTATATCCTTCCTGTTTAAGCCCCGGCAAGCCATGTAGCTAGTGTAAACAGCAAGAAATGGCCCTCCCCTGGGTCCAAAAAAATTCCTCAGTTCATGGAATAAGACTATAAAATCTCAGACACACCCACTCGTTTAGCTGTGCTTAGCTAAGCGCAAGCCCAGGCAATGGAGCTACAATGTGCTTACAGCAAGCATGACACACACCCTTTTCATGTTAGTTGCTCCTCCTGTCTACACAATGATGTTAGAGCACCTACACGTTTAGGTGCAGTGTGACAGAAGGATTTTGTTATTCAGTATAAGTCCCCTCATTAACATACCCCACTGCCTTAATCCATAGTTACTGCACTACACAAGATCCTTCACCCTTAGCAACCACTGTTCCCTGCCATTATTTTGATTCTGCTTGCCATTGTGTATAATGGCAAAATGCAAGTTTCCCTTAAAATGGACTTTTCACTATTTTTTGTTTATTTTCCCCACGATCCCATTTGTGAGGCGCTGCCCTATGCTTCAATGGCGGAGATCGGCCACAATAAAATAAACTTTTATTTTTATTAAAATTAAGAGGTTTTACGTGCCAATGGCCATATATTTGGCAATTTTCATGCCTACAGATTAGGGTACATGCTCTTATTGGAGCTGTCATGGCTTCATTTTTATGTTTGCAGAAATGTATTTGGCTAGTAGCTGAATACATTTCTTTAGCTTACACTGTTCCTGCACGGTTACCTGCCTGCTTCCTGGATTGCTAATTCACCTTATTTACATGTTTTTCACCAGCAGATGAGGTACTTAGCATCCTGCACGGGTTTCCGTGGAAGAGCAGGTCGGCTTGCTTGTGCACATCAAAATGGCACATTCCTGGATCGCTTGGTGGCCATGTTCCGTGCATAAGCAGCTACACTGCTCCTGCATGGAAAAATATGCTTCATGAATCCCAAATAATAATTCTATCAGCAGCATTGTGAAAATGTGTGCAGCTAGACTGTAATATTTCTTTATTATTTTTTTTATAAATCTTTTTCAAGAACTCCCCTTTACATCTTTTTTGATCATTTTTTTATTGACCCAATATAATTTTTAGTCGATGACTTCATTTATTATTATACATATTTAGCAATTTAGAGTATATTGACTCTATTTTATATTCAGAGAGTCTTTAGCAATGTGTTGCATTTTTGCATTTTTAGAGTTCATTTATTTAACATTTTTACTGAATGCCTTGAATGTTATTGGTTGATTTTGACATGTGATCTGGATTATGTAAGTATTAAATCATGAAGAGACTGAATAATCTGCTTGGAGTCACACTGTTGTCAGAAAGTATCTTTACTTATGCGCATATTTCTCCCACAGGCCTCACGTGTTGATGTCCTGGCATAGCATGGCACTTATGCTGTAACTCAGTCAGTGGCTTTCACCTATTCCCTTAAGGACAATCTTCCTGTGCATATTCTCGGCTTCTGCCAAGGATTTACCATGAAGAGAGCCAAGTGCACACCCTCCCCCAGGTTACCTTGTCCATCCTTCTCTGCAATTGCCTCAGACCCCCGTTACTAATCAGGTGAGCCATAGTCATGTCTTTATATGCCATGGCATTGACTTTTGTAGTCCTGAGATAGTAGTAAGCTCCTTAACAACTTTGTGGACTTCTGCTAAGGTTACTTGAGGCTGAGACAGTCATGTGATACAGTCAACTACAAACCTACTTGTCATCAGATGCTTCTGATTATTTATATGAATCCCAGTATGTGAATGATACTTTGTAACACAGACCCCAATTGCTTTTGCAATAATTTAAAAATAAGGACAATAAAGGACATACTTGATTCATCTACCTGTATAGGTACCATGGCAAAAAAGTTTATCCCACCAGTTACTATTTTGGGCCACTGCTTTATTATACAGCAAGTAACATTTCTTAATTCCAATTTGATATCAAACTTGTCCAGTGCATCCCACAAGTATGACCATTTTTCATAAACAAAAAGATCATTGTTTCCATTTACATCTCTTTCCCTTATACCACATAGAAGATGTTTAGACAGAGCCTCAAAAGATCAGATCCTCTGGCTTCCCTTGCTGAGGCTTTGCTGCTTTGGCTGTTTGATTGTTGACAAATATAGTTCTAGATGGGAAGCTATAATTCTTAACTAATGTTTTTGTATGTAGAAGAAGAATTCTAAATAGCTGTAGCTCTCAGGGAAAGGGGAGGGTATCTCCTTCTTTTGTCAAGTACTGTATCGGCTAATGTATCTGACAGAGTTTGAATTCTATTCTCTTCAGTGAACTAGTTTGACTGTATTATAAGAGGGAATATATTTTTTTTTTATTTCTTAAAAATCAGGGATTAGCCCATTAGGTCCATGTGGTTTCCCCACGTAGCTATTTTGTATGGCATTACATAATTCAGAAAAGGGATTACTTTTGTTCTATTACTCTAGTGTGTCCTCTGTAATCCTTTGTTTCTGTCTTTCGGCTTTTCCCGGTTAGGGGTCGCCACAGCGGAACTCCGGTCTGCTAATGATTGGTAGTTGATTTTTACATGTCGAGATACCAGCCCTGACACACAACCTTCAACGAAGGTACGCCCATTCATGCATGTCTCCACGCAGAAGATGCTCTAACTGAGAATCGAACCGGACAGCGTCTTACTGTGAGGCGACAACACTACCACAGCACCACCACCATGGGTATGTCCTCTGTAATCCTATGAAATGTAAAAGACATCTCTTCTTTAATGGCATAATGGTACATAAATGGTATTTTTTAAACAGCTTCATTATTGTTGTCATAAAACAAACATACTTAAATTGTTTGCATATTTACTAACACATAAAACCATTTCAACTTTATTTCTATTCCATGAATCTCAATTATACAAACATTTTCTTGTCCCTGTGATGCTGTTCATTTCTCCACATCGTATCTTTCCATGCTGTCCAAGACATATATTTAAAATGGCATAATCCTACTTATTATGGAGAGATATAAATATGTATTAACATCTTTCCATGAAGATTTAGCCCTAGAACTATTTATAGAAGCACCCAAAACAGATGCCAACCTGTTTAACAACAGGAAAAATAATACTTCTCTTAAAGAGTGAACCTGCAAGATATCCTAAAAACTATAGAGGAATAACTTGCCTTCCGATGATGTATAAATTATACACCAGAATTCATGTCAACAGAATTTATAGTCATTTAGAAGAAAATTCAGTCACATAAATATAACAAGAGGATAACAAAAGAAATGTATATGGAATAAAAGATTATTTTTTGTTAAACAGTCATAATAGAGAATTGTAAAAAGAAGAAGGATCTATGTATTGTATGGATAGACTACAAAAAAGCATTTGAAAACACTCCACATTCATGGATACAAGAGTGCTTATAAATGTATAAAATACACCCTGCATTGATTGAGTACAGTACAGTGACCATGAAACAGTGGCAAAGCACTTTGAAGTCAAGCCATGATAAAGGACAAATTATTATCCCAGAGGTAAAAAAATCAAAGGGATATTCCAGGGTGACTATTTGTCACTGCTGCTTTTTTGTCTTGCCCTTAACCCATTAAGCTCTCTACTTAGATTAAGTCATGCTTACAATCTGGCTCCCAGAAAACAACAAACTGTAAAGACTTCCCATCTTTTTATGTGAATGATTTGAAGCTGTACAGTTCATCAGATGAGGAACTGAAACCACAACTGCAAGTGGTCAAAACATTCTCAGATGATATCAAATGTAATTTGGTCTTGATAAATTTACAAAAGCTACCTTTGATGCAGGAAAGCTGCAACACCAAGAAAATATCAGTCTGGGACAGGAATGTGATGGAAAATAAATTTAGCAGGAAGGAGTGTATAAATATTTGGGAACTGATCCAGGATCAACTATAAAACATGAACAGATGCTAATAAAACTTAGTAAGGAATATCTTAGAAGAATAAAGTGAATACTGAAATCGGCATTGACATTTATGCACAAAGTCCAAGCTATAAACTGATTTGCTCTTCCTGTTCTAAGTTACAGTTTTGGGGGTAAATCACTGGCCTAAAAAGGTATTGGTCAGTTGAAAAGGAAAACAAGAAAAATGCTGCATGCTTATCAATAGATTTTTGTTTTTATCCTGTGTCTGTTGGCAGGTTCAACATATTATACAGTGAATTACTTTTTGAGTTAGTATCTGTGGTGGTGACATAAGCTTCTGGCTTTTGTTCTTTAAGTTTTATCAGTTCTTTGTTCGTGGCTACAATTTTCTAGTTAGTTATCAGCCAGTATACTCAGATTAATTTGTATTTTTTGCAAGGAAAGATCAAAAGGAAGATAGAAATCTTTTTATATCTTATTATTCTTACAAATCATTATTTTTAAAATGCTTAATGCACCATATTCTAACAATGCAGGTTACTCTATATTTGTTTATTCTTAAAGTAATACAGTTAGCAACATCCTTCATAACATTTAAAGAACTGCCTACACGATTGATATTTATATAATATAGCTACACTTTTTATAATGATTCACATTGTCACTATTTCAGGATTGAATATTAATATGAATAAGACCGAATTGTTTCCTGCAAATGAAGTGCCACAGATGTTTAAGCATTCAGGAAAAACCTAGACTTCAAATGGGTTAATGCAACACTGGTACATCCAAATATTCAAAGAACAATAGGTATGACTCTCATACCTGTCTGGGTGAACATGTTTATATGGGCCCATTCTTGGAAATGCCTGCAGCTTTCCCTGATTAGCAGAATTGCAGCAGTTAAGATGTACATTGTGCCATTACTATATTAAATTTAGCCATGGCCTAAAGTTAAATGCCAAAAAATGCATAGTCATACCCTTCGGGAAAAACAAGGTTACCCCTAGCTACCAAATAGGTGGCAATCCACTGAGTACAGAAGAAGTTATCAGGGACCTGGGGACCCAGGTTGATAGTAGTCTGTCATTCGACACCCATGTAGCTAAAGTAGTTAGGAAGACCTTCTACATTGCCCACCTTATCATGAAGGGATTCTCATCTAGATCAAGGGAGGTCATAGTCTCCCTATACTCATCACTCATCAGACCAATGATTGAGTACAATGCCCCATTCGAATGTATCTGACCCGACACTTGCAGCAGCTGGAGAGGCCACAAAGTTCCTCACCAAAAGGATAAAGGGTCTCAAACATCTGTCCTATGCTGCCCGACTGAAAGAACTCCAGCTCTATTCAGTCGCTTACCGCTTGCTCAGAGGTGACCTTTGCCTAACATACAAGGCCATGTCAAACCCAGATTTGATGAATATGCTTCACCTCAAAAATCTAGATCCGTCAGAGCCACAAGGCGGGAGACTTAAACCTCGACACGGCTATTAATAGGACGTGCTGGAGGGATAGATTCATCACCCAAAGACTCCCTATGCTGTGGAATAAAATCCCGGTATATGTGAGGCAGAGCACCTCGCTGGCCTTGTTCAAGAGAAATCTTGACCAATGGATGGGAGATCGCAGATATACCCCAGGGATTACCTCAGTGTCACTGCTCAACAGAGGCACAGCAAAATAATGGGTATAGTTCCCCATACTAAAGGGGTGGCGTAAGCCACAAAACTATGGGCTAGGCTTGTAAATGCCCTTGGGCAGATAGCCTAGTATGAACCTATGAACCTAAATGTTCTGTCACATTCAAAAACCACATTTCAAGCATGGCTGAAGAAAATCAGCCACGCATATCTGAGAATTTAAATAGCAGCACATGTCCAAAAAAACAGCATTCACTCCATGCTGTTTCCTTAATTAGGAATCCCCCAGTGGAGGACATAATGTGCAAACCTCCTCATTACATGATTTTTCCCTGACAAAAGTGCAATGATTCTGCCTAAATTCAATTGGAAAAGGCTGCACTTCTTTCTCCAAATCCTTGGGCCACTAATTGGTACCCAGACACACTTCCTTTACATATAAAGTAGTGATATTTCCCAGGCTTCACACAAAGAGTACTGAATGTGATTTACAAGAAAATATGAGATGTAGATGTGGGTGCTCTGCTATTTTCTTTTTAGGAAGTCCACATTTAAAGTTCATGGATGACTAGGTAGGAGAACCTAATGGAATAATAATATGACACACATATTCTTAAATAACCAGGTAAGCCCACTGGACATAACAGTCACTTTTCATTAGTGACCTACAAATACTGCCTGAGTATGTGACTTGTTTAGAGTATTGCAGTAGACAAATGGAACATGGAGGAGGGTGAGGGAATCAAACCCTGGGCTACATGCAGCACATATTAGCTGGGTGATGGCTTAATGGTTAAGGTGTTTACTTCATGGCTTGAGGTATAGGGTTTAATTCTCACCTTTGGTCACTGTCTGCTTATTGGCTAAGGATGGAATAGTCTGTAGACTGATTGTCTAGTATTTACCTATGAGCTCATAATAACCCTTAGCATTAATTCTCTTTGCTATCTGTAGATACCCCACATGGTAGATAACTAAAAGGTTTTAGTATTTTGAATATCTACTGATTAAACACTAAAATAATTTAAAGAAATATTGAAATACTTTCAGATACGGCATGCAGTAACACCTTACTACTACAGAATAGTCCAGGTTTTGATCACCAACGACATGAGACCATTAGGCCGGAAATATAGCTAAGATGGAGTTAAGGGGCAGCTGACCTGGTAAAAGTTATTACAATAAATGATTGGCAGATGTGCATAGTGTAGTATTGGCATTATTTCCATAATACTATTTATGATTTTTTAAAACAATAATTTTTCTTATTCTTACACATTCTTCTTGTCTTTGGCAAGTTTGATGTCACTGGGTGGGTTACTGTGAAAAAACAATCGACAGTAACTTTGCTAAGAAGATTTTTCATATCCTTTAAAAAATATTTATATATTACCAAAGCTGCTTTACTTAAGCTCAATACCCATATATTATGAACCATAATGACATCCGACACACTGTATCTTAGGCATGCCTCATCCCTCCCAAACCCTGAGTGCTGTTATCATTAGCACAGTGATCTGCATACAGAAAGAGAAGTATTTTCAGAAAAACTCAAAACAATATTTCCAGCTTGCTTAGTAGACCCATAACCTTTTCTCTGTTATGCTCATCTGTTTGTGTTATACATACCATAACACAGCACTGTAAATGGTTCATCTAGAGTCCAGAGTTTTATTTATTTTTTTATTTTATTTTACATTTGTTAGCTGGGATAGTCCAACTGGATGAGGTCCATTTACAATGGGGGCCTGGGGAGACAAGCTCCACAATTAGATACAATAATAACAAAAAATAGACAAACAGACAATAATAGCACAGAGACATACATAATAACAATGGTGAGTTAAAACTGTCCTAATAAAACATGAAATAAATACAAGTCTATAAGTCTAGAGCTTATTATCTTGTAGTATGTCTATAGAAGGTAGACAAGGAAGGCGGCAAAGTGGAATAAGAAATGATCATTATGTTATACATGGACATATCCAGGTTTTCCTGAGATGTGATTTAAGTGACTTTTTGAACTGCGTGATAGTAGAGGCAGAAGTTACAGAAGAGGGGAGGTTGTTCCAGGTTTTAGCTATGGTATGAGAGAGTAGAGCTTTCCCTGCAGTATTATTAGCACTAGTGATATAAAGGAGAGATTTATAGGTAGAATGGAGTGGATGACTAGTAGAGTAGAGTGAAAGTAGTTGTTTTTGTGTCGGAGTTTTGTCAGGGTACCTCATGATTTCAAAGGCGATGACTAGCTGATGATAGGTGAGTAGCTGAGGGAGTTCTAGCCATTGAATATCCCTAAGTGCCTTACAGTGATGAGTTCTGACAGTGGTGCTGTTAGCAAACTTGGCAGTTTTATTATAACAAGACTCAAGTTTGTCAAGATCAGTTTTTCTATTATTGGTCAAAATTGGTGATGCATACATAAGGGTGGACAGTAGGTGAGTTTGGGCTAAGGTGTTTTGTGCTTTGTCTGTGAGAAATTTCTTGTGTCTATAAAGAGTTCCCATTTTTTGTGTGTCTCCTGGATGGTTTGAGCAATATGGACATCAAAGAAAAGATTTTTGTCTATTTCTACCCCAAGCAGTTTAGTATGGGCCATTTTTAGAGGTAATAGAGAAAGCTAGGGGAGTAGCTTTAGGTTTATTAGGGGTGAACAGGAGTAATTTAGTCTTGTTGGGGTTAAGAATAAGTTGGATGTCAGTGATCCAACCTTCAACAGAGGTAAAGAATTCTTAGGTCAGCTGCTGTAGGGTGGTAAGAGATGGGGCTGAGCAGATAAGCGTTGAGTCTTCTGCATACTATATAAGTGTGGCCTACTGGGTGGAGTTATGTAGGTTGTTTGTGAAGATAGAAAAAAGAAGTGGGCCCAAGATTGAGCCTTTTGGTACACCTGTGGTAGTTGGAAGTAGAGGAGATAGCTCACCTTGCCATTGGACAGACTGCTGTCTCTCTGAGATATAGTTTTTGAACCAGAAGATAGCAGATTGGGCAAAGGATAGGGAGGTTAGAGCATCTAATAGTTTTGGGTGTGAGACCATGTTGAAAGCTTAGGAGAGATCTAAAAAAATAGCAGATACATAATTATTATTGTTTCTGGGATGGTTAATCTCATTAGTAAAAGAGAGAAGAGCAGTAGTTGTGCTGTGGTGTGGGTGGAAGCCATGTTGTGTGGTGGAGAGAAGATTATGTGTGTTCAGGAATTGCATAACGTGAGAGTGAATACATTTCTCAAGAAGCTAAGATAAGGAAGGCAGAATGGCTATTGGATGGTAGTTTGAGAAGTCATAGGAATTGTGTCCTTTATAGAGAGGTATAATATATGAAACTTTTCACAGTTGATGGACATAGGCTTCCTGAATAGATCGGTTGATAAGGATTGAAACTGGGTAAGATAACTATTCCGCTGCTATTTTTAGGAAGTTAGCAGGTATATTATCAGCTGCAAGAGTGATAGGTTTCAACTTTATCAGGAGTTTTTTTTTTTAATTTTAGAGATAGGAACAGGTGAGAGAGTAAAGGAGGGCATGTTATCTGGACTTTTGGTAGAGGTAGATGAAGAGTTATTTTTGGATAGTTGGGTGGACAGTGTGGATGGAGTTTGTAAATTGATAATTAAGTCAGGAAGCTATGCTTTATTATTATTATTATTATTATTATTATTATTATCATTATTATTATTATTATTGGGGGAGGTGGGGGCAGGAGTGGTTGTTTTGCCAGGTTTTATTAGGGAGTTGATAGCTTGCCAACATTTTTGGGGATCTTTTGAATGTTTATTTTGGAGACCTAGAAAGTAGTTTTGTTTATGAAGTTTGGTTTGTTTTTTTTGGCCAGATTCCTAAGTTGTTGGTAGTTTTGTTTGGCTTGGTTGGAGCTGTCCTTTTTCCATTGCTTAAAGGCCTTGTCTCTAGACTTTAGTAAGGCTCGTGTGTCCCTACTTAGCCATGGTGCATCATTTGCCTTAGCTCTAATTTTCCTGATCGGAGTGACTGAATTAAGGACATTGGTAAATGTATTGTTAAAGCAGTCCAATGCCTGGTCTAATCCTAGGGTTCATATTGGTTCCCAGTTGCACCGTTGTAATATAGTGTTTAGATCCTGTGGGTTTAGTTTGCTGTCATCCATGATTTGTCTATAGACTATAGGCTTGGGTAAGCTGGTATGTTTCCTTAGGAGGAATGTAGGGGGTGAGCACTAAGCCCATCTGGTAGGCATCCTGTCTGGTAGTTTTGTTTGGGGCAGTTCACTAGTGTCCAGTCAATAATGGATTGTTCTGGGGATTTTTTATCTATTCTGGTGGGTTCTTGAATAAGCTAAGCAAATCCAAACATGTTGATATGGTTGGTTGGATTATTAGAGTTACAGGCTAGCCAGTCAGTATTTAGGTCACCTAGTAAGATAGTTTCATGTGGAACATTATCTCTAACCCACTGAAGTATTTCTTTGATTATGAGGGAGTTGTTTCCTGGAGGGGATATAACTACAGAGAATGTTGATTTTTTGTGTGTGGTTTATAGCAAGAACTGAGCCTAAGGTTTTGGCATTTTGAAATGTGGGTAGAAAAGTTTGTAGAGGTTGGAGGTCGAGTGTATTTTTAAAAAGAATTGCAACTTCACCTCCCTTCCTACCTGTTCTGTATAGCCTTTGGATATTGTATCCTGGAGGGAGAATTTCTTTGTTTTGGGTGCTAGGTTTTAGTCAGGTCTCTGTTATAGTTAGTATGTCGGGGTAATAGTGCGTATGAATGCATGTAGGTCAAGGAGTTTGTTAGAGATGCTTCTGGTGTTAATGTTACTGATCAGTAGGTCAGATTTTAGTTTGTTTGAAAGCATGTTATCACATGGTCCTGGGTTTGGGTGTATGCCTCCTGAGATGAGAAGCATTTTGCTTATAATCGGTATGTGTTTAATTTTGTGTGCTATATCTGTGAAGGCTCCGCATGTAGTTTTTCTAATGTAAGGTCCTGGTAGGTAGGTCTTGTTTATGTGTAGTATAGCACTATCATTAAATAATGTGAAACAGATGGAGAAATTTATGTGGGCCTTTGTATGTGTGGTTGTATGTGTTGCATGATAGGAACTGTTATCTAGTGGTATGTTGTTATGAATGGATGTAATGTGGGCTATGGTAGTGAGAGTTAGCAAGAGAAATGATAGTAATACTTGCATTTTAGGGTGGGAGTGGCATTTAGGTAAAGGCAATGTTCTGGTCTAGGTATAGGGGCAGGTGTGGGGGGTGTGGCTACTTTCTGTTGCTACTACCTATTTTGTAGGGAGTTAGGGGTTGTGGGTGTGGTAGTTATTTTGAGGTAGTTGATTGGTGCAGGGAGTAGTCAGGTGACATGGGGTTAAAATAAATATAGGTATAGTGGGAGCGGGCGAGAATTGCGGGCAGGGTAGGGGAGTGGAGTGAGTCGAGCGGAGCGAGGTGAACGGAGCGTGGCCTAGCCCAACCACGATACTGCAGAGACAATCTGTATGTGCTGTTCAGGGAAGAACAGGCATACAGGTTGAAAGGGTAAGAGTAAAAAATAAAAGTTCCCTTGCAATAACCTTTTTTCCCTATTATTTTACAACTCTGACTGCAGGAATTCTTAGGGAGGCCTATTATTTTATTGTCAGTGCTGCAGGTTCCCAAGCGGAAATACTGCAGTAGTTGTATTTTGTATCCCTCATCTCCATATAAAAGTCAGTTCCATTCTCTGATCTAGATCTTATTAGTCAGTTGCATTCTTCCCTGATCTGCACTCCTCAAATCCAGGTTGAAAGATGAGAGAGAAAAAGGACCTTTCTACATCACGTCTTGCCTAATAAGTGCTAGATCTATCCTATAAATTGATGACCAAAAAAAAAGTATTTTACTTTTAAAAAACTGTTGAAAACAAATTGTTGATAAGTTTATAGTAAGTAGTAGCATGCAAGTACCAGTATAACTTGTAACACAAGAAATGCAGAAGCCAGTGTCACTTCAGGCCTGATAGACTGCAAAAGCAGTATTGGAATGAATTTCTATACTGCCATTCAGAAATACATGTACAAATGTAAATAACAGCACTGCACTACCAACTAATAGTCCAGACACCTTTTTGTAATGGCTTTTATCTCTGCTGGATAATTTTAAATTATTTGTTTACCATATTGTATAATGTATAGAGTGCTGAAAATTTTGAAGGAAATGTCCAGTCTTGTAAGTTGAAAATAGTTAACAAATGTTTGTATTTATGTGATAGGTAGTTCCTGCAGTCATGTTCCAGTCCTGCCACTGCTCCCAATATCCTCACCTTTCTCAAAAAAATATTTTCTTGTCGTTGGAGTTTGTAGTCACTGAACTCCAGAAGCTTAAAAATAAAAGGTTGATAATTTCAGTCAATGGTGTGTGGTGGGCCCTCATATTTTAAAGTGGAGAAGGATGGTTTAGCAGTTCGGTAGTTTTTTGTTAAACAAACTTTATAAATTTGCTTCCTCCCAGTCTCTGATATTCCTGTAATAAAGAAGTTTTATAGTGACTGAAGCTAAGTTAGAGATTGCTTTATACTCTTATGTGTCAACATTTGCAGTTCTTATATTTGCTTTGTGCGATATATCATGCTACAGTAGTTCTTTCAACATCTCTCTCTCTCTCTGTTTTTTGTCACCAACAAATTTCTGGTAGCAAGCTTGCTTTCTTGCTTATGAAAATTTTCTCTTATGATTGTATTATCTTACAAACTAGCTTGAACCACTGTTCTCAGTCAAAGAAATAAGTACTGGATCATTATGTCTCTCTGATTCTTTGTGCTGGAGACCACCATCTTTCTGCTCACATTTGATGAAAATATCACAGGTGCAGTAGATAAATAAGACAAAACAGTACCCAGGATTCACGATTGCACAATTCCGTGCAGTAACAGTGTAGTCGTTCCTGCAAGGAATATGGCCATCGAGCAATCGACAAACACTCTGTTTTGATGTGCACAAGCGGCCCTATACTGTTCCTACATCAGTGGCGGCTGGTGACTTCAAATCACAGGGGGGCTGCAGGAGACAGCTGAATGGGTGGGGTCAAGGGGGGGGTGTGGTCAACCAGAAAGGGGAGGAGCTATGCACAAAACCACAAAAAACTAACTTTAATTAAATACGCTGCCCTGGGTGGCAAACCATCATTATGAAAGTCCAATCAAGACAAAAATAAGTGTAGAAGAATAAAAATATTTCAATGCATTGGCTGCATGACAACTTACTTAATATCTAGATGGAAACAAAAGGTTGTGAGGCATGAAAAAATAAATTACTTTTTAAATACATTACTGGAATGCCAGTCAAAATCAAGTATAAGAAAAACCAGAAGCACTCAACTCAAACCACTTCTCCTTGCACTGCAGTCCTAATTATAATATATTCAGCTTTATTAAAGTACCAAGTAACATGCTGAAAGTAGAAATCTATGTGATGCCCCACTTGTAAAAATGTTTCTTATCCAAAAAGACCTGCTGCCTGACAACTTGTTTCATGGGGAAAACATGATAAAAGTAAAAATGAAAAGCAAACAAGAAACAAGCTCAAGATACATTGCTTAAAGGATTACTGTACAGGTTATGGACCACACATGATTGGCATTCTGTTTAGTTTACGGGTAAAGTCTGTAGAGATGACTGGAAGTCTCCAACAAGTGTAATGAGCCTTTTAAAATAATGGAATCCTGTCCTTTAATACCCAAGGCTTATACATTATCTAGTCAAGTATTCTCTGCATGGCAACAACAGAAAGGCTTTCAATGTTGGCAATTCTTTAACAGTATGCTTATTAAAGCTTACTTGCATCTTACGATCTCAGACAAGCTTACCTTATGGTCATTAAAGCATTGCTACTTAAAACACAGAGCAACAGGCACTTTGAGTAATAAGCATAAATCTGAGTAATAAGCATAAATCAACAGTACAAAAATATGACAGAAACCAGACCATTCTGCAAAATCAAGGACAGATGAAAAGCCACTGTAGTACTTATGCAGTGTGTCCTCCCCATCCAAGGTAGATACAACTACTCCTTGCCTTGTTTGGACACATCCAGAGTCACTACATGGGGGAGTGGGGTGCAACAAGCATGTCACAATTTGAAATCTCTCTGGCTGACTGTGATGGCCCTGACACATTTGTCATACCTCTCAACCTCAAGAGCAAGAAATCCGGACAAAGCCATACACAGAAGTGGGACAAAGGCCCAACAATAAGGACAATTTTTTAAATATTGATCTAATAAACTTAGAAAGATAATAGAATAGGTCTTGCATTAGTATGAATTTTCTGAAGGGTATAAAATCTGAAACTCAAATGTCTGTCATTTTCTAACTTCAGTCTTTAGTGATTTGTCACTAATTTGCCAAAAAACACAATTTTATGAAAAATGGACCAAAAATGTGATGCAAAAATATAAAATAGACACACAATACAGCTGCTACCTGTCAAAGAAGGGACACTTTAATATTAGTACTGCTACCTTGAGCAGCTGACAAAATATAAAAGAATCTACATGCATTTCAAGTAATCTATAACTTTGATTATTACAGTTATTTCTTAATTGTAAACCCTCAATGTTTTCTTCCAAAATTGCTATTTTGCGGAGGGATTATAAGGGGGAAGAGCAACATTTTGAGCCAAAAATTGGGGACAGTTGAGAGGTTGGCTATGCCTAATTCTATAAAGCAATTTATTTGCATGTACCTCTCAACCTGTTAATGCAGTAAATCTGAACAAGGCCAAATATATTGGGGGCACATATAAACAGCACTAAAAATTGCTATTGTATAAATTGAGACAGTTGATAGAACAGCTCTTACTTTAACCTGCATTTTTCTGAAGGTTATGAAGTCTGAAACTTATTATTGAGTGACTTCTGGCAAATCATTTAGGAATTAAAACTACAAATTTTATGAACAACAAACCAAAAATAAGAAGCAAAAATCTATTCATTCTTTGAAAATCTGGACAGTTGGGAGGTATAGTTCAGCTGGGCCTGTTTGAGTTTGTTGCCCTTCCCCCCCTGACAAAATAATGGTTGAATGGAGCCTCTGCAGCCATTCCAATGAACCATTATACTTGGCTATTTCACTCCATTTACCATAAACACTAATGTGCATACTGCTTTACTTCTATGATGAGTTGGACTTCATTTGAAAGTTTTATTTTGTATTTTACAGCACAAACACTAAGTCATCTGTTAAACAAAGCAATGCAGTCTCACAATGAAAACTTAGCATTAAAACTTCTCTGCCCTTGAAACTCACATTCATTGAAACAGCATTGAAACCCACATTCAAAGAAAATACATTTTGCCAGTGGCAGATAAAGATTAATTTTGGGCTGTTTTCGAATCATAGGCTCCTTGCATATGAAACATACATGTGCTCTTTGATACACCTTCCTCATTGTACTAAAATTATATTCCTTGTACAATACAGTACACTTGTTAGAGGGTGTTTTAAATTTGTTTTGAACATTTTTTCCAGTAAGCAATGAAACAAACCATATGCACCCATAATGGCAAAACTGCCCAGTTGAGAACATTTATCATAAAAAAGTCTACTCAGACTTCCACAGTCCACCATTATTAGTAAATATACACAATTCTACAGTCCACCATTATTAGTAAATATGCACAATTCCACAGTCCACCATTATTAGTAAATATGCACAATTCTATAGTCCACCATTTAAATATGCACAATTCTACAGTCCACCATTATCAGTAAATATGCACAATTCTACAGTCCATTATCAGTAAATATGCACAATCTCTGAAGTCAGTCATCTAAATAATTCCACATTAAAGAAATTTGTAACTAATGAAGCAGTTGCTGCTAGCAATCACCTTTATATTTCATGGTTTCATCGAAAAATAAAGTGTCTGTTGCCCCTCAGGAATAAATTGCCTATATTACATTAAAAAATGATAAGCTAGTAATAATATTGCAAGAGGAAATGGATGGCAAACTGATAACGAACTCATAGTTAGTATGTTCACCAAGGAGAACATTCTCAGTACGGCAGCATCCACCCCTTGTGGGAGTAGAACCCACAGCCTTCTGCATCAAGAGCAAGTACACAACCTGTTGTGCTATAGTATTACCTTGACAAAGCACTAAACTTCTATTCCCCTGCAGCTCTCAGCTCCTTCTAAAATCTACTCAATACTCAACTGCATCTCAACTTCGCAGCTCAAGAAAACTGGAAAAAGCCAAAATGTATTGGGGGGGGGGTCAAAAGCCCAACAACAGGGACACATTAAACATTGCTTGTATAATCTTGGAAAGTTGCTAGAATAAAATGTTGTGTTGCCACCATATATTTTACTGCCAAGGTCCCTGAGCAAAAAACAGTCAGAGTAACATACCACTACGCCACATCAGCTGCTTTGTAAAAGAGAGGAAGACTGAAACTTAAATGGCTATCATTTAGTGAATTCAGTTCTCACCATAGCTGTCAACCTCTTAGTACAAAACACCTGGACAAACCCAGTAATGAGGGAATACAGCCCTCAAACATATTCAGTGAATTCAGTTCTTGCCATAGCTGTCAACCCTAGCACAAAAACCTGGACGAAGCCAATAATGGGGGAATACAGTCCCAAAAATAGGGACAAATTTAAAATATTCATCTTATAAACTTAGAAAATTGCTAAAAAAAAGGTTGTGCTACTATGTATTCTGAAGAACATGAAGTTGGAAATTCAAATGCCGGTCAATTTTACTGCGGACAGAACAAAAACAATTTTCAGCAGAGATGCAGGGATTAATACTGCAGACACATCTTTGTAAAATGGCAGGGCACCAGAGCAAATCCACACAAATACAGGGAGAAGATGTAGACAGAAGCCACCCCAACCAAGAATCAAACCAGAAAATCTATAGCTGTGAGGCAACAATACTACCACTGCACCATCAATTATGCAAGGAATTAAACATTCAGAAACCTGAAGTCTGAAATTCAAATGCCTGTCAATTTTACTGCGGACAGAACAAAAACAATTTTCAGCAGAGATGCAGGGATTAAAACTGCAGACACATCTTTGTAAAATGGCAGGGCACCAGAGCAAATCCACACAAACACAGGCAGGAGATGCAGACTCCACACAGAAGCCACCCCAACCAAGAATCAAACCAGAAAACCTACAGCTGTGAGGCAACAATACTACCACTGCACCATCAATTATGCGAGGAATTAAACATTCAGAAACCTGAAGTCTGAAATTCAAATGCATGTCAATTTTACTGCAGACAGAACAAAAACAATTTTCAGCAGGGATTAAAACTGCAGACACGTCTTTGTAAAATGGCAGGGCACCAGAGAAAATCCACACAAACACATGGAGGAGATGCAGACTCCACACAGAAGCCGCCCCAACCAAGAATCAAACCAGAAAACCTATAGCTGGGAGGCAACAATACTACCACTGCACCATCAAATATGCAAGGAATTAAACATTCAGAAACCCTTAAGTCTGAAATTCAAATGCCTGTCAATTTTATTTAACATTTTTTAATCAGGACAGTCTGACTTGGAACAAATAAACAATTTTCAGAAGAGGCCCAGGAAGAAATAATGCAGACATGTCTTTGTAACATGGGAGGACACAAAAGCAAACCCACACAAACACAGGGAGAAGATACAGACCCCACAAAGAAGGAACCCCAGCCAAGAATCAAACCCAAGAACCCGCATCTGTGAGGCAACAATGCTACTACTACACCATCAAATATCAAGCATTGCAACATTTACAAACCACAGATATTATGAGGAACAGATCAGATCGAATATGAGGCAAATATCTGCAATTCTTTTACAAATGGTGGTGGGTAGGGAACTCAAGTCTTTAACACCTGCATACAGGGTACAGGGTTCAAGCCTGAGGTATTCCCTACCACACCACCATAAGCACCTGGGGCATTTTCACACACTCTCTCTCCAGTAAAGCATAAGCACCATACACAAACTCCAGTAAAGCATAAGCACCATACACAAACTCCAGTAAAGCATAAGCACCATACACAAACTCCAGTAAAGCATATGCAACACACACACTCTCCAGTAAAGCATAAGCACCATACACAAACTCCAGTAAAGCATAAGCACCATACACAAACTCCAGTAAAGCATAAGCACCATACACAAACTCCAGTAAAGCATAAGCACCATACACAAACTCCAGTAAAGCATACGCAACACACACACTCTCCAGTAAAGCATAAGCACCATACACAATCTCCAGTAAAAGCATAAGCACCATACACAAACTCCAGTAAAGCATAAGCACCATACACAAACTCCAGTAAAGCATAAGCACCATACACACACAATCCAGTATAAACATTGTAAAATAAAGGTAAAAAGCACCATACACTTACCTGACTATATCCAGCTAATGTACATCCTTCCCGCGCAATACTCCAAAGACCCGCGAGATCCCAAGCAAAGCCCGACGCGATCCCAATGCTCCTTCCCGATAACGAGACTGTCCTGATTTTTTTTTCTTTTTTTTTTTCTATTTTTTATTTTGAGGGGGCTGCAGTCCGGCAGCCCGATGCCACGAGCCACCCCTGTCCTACATGGAAAGCCATGCAGTATACTAATCAGCTCATTTGCTGGTGAAAGCCATGCAAATGAGCTGATATAGCGATCCAGGAAGTAGCCGCGTCTCCGAGCAGGAACAGTGTTATTTGCAGAAATGTATTCAGTTACTAACCAAATACATTTCTGCAAACAAAACAGAGGCATGATAGCTCTCAAAAAAGCATGTATTAGAGCAGTTAGGCATGTTAATAGCCAAATATATGGCCATTAGCATGGAAAACCGTTCTATTATTATGAAAATAAAACTTTTTTTTTTTTGGCCGATCTCGGCCGTTTAACCTTTGGGAAGCGGCATGCAAATGGGATGGGGCAGGGGAAAAAAAAAGGTAAAAAACAAATTATAAGGGAAAACTGTATTTTGCCATTATACTCTATGGAATGCTGGATGTCAATAATGGCAGGGAACAGTGGTTGCTAAGGAGGAAGGCTCTTGTGTAGTGCAGTAACTATGGAGTAAGGCAGTGGGGTATGTTACTGAGGTGACTTATACTGAATCACAAAATTCTTCTAAGTGTCACACTGAACCTAACCATATAGGTGCTCTAACACCATCATGTAGACAGGAAGAGCAACTAACATGAAAAGGGGGTGTGTCATGCTTGCTGTAAGCACATTGGAGCTCTGTTGGCCAGGTTTGTGCTTAACTAAGCACAGCTAAGCAAGGAGGTGTGTCTGAGGCTGTATAGTCTTATTCCATGAATAGAGGGGCATGGTCACAGCCAGGGGAGGGCCATTTCTTGCTGTTTACACTAGCTAAATGGGTCTGAGAGGTGCGCTGGGGATTAACTAGTAAGGACATAGGGAAAACTAAAAGGAAATAGCAGAACAAGGGAAATGCAGTACAAACAGCAATATGGGATACTGCAACACACAATGGACCATTGAAAGCACTCAATAATACAGCTGGCAGGTGGCTGCATAGCTTAAAATGGGAGGAAATGTAAAAAAAAATAAATAAATAAAGGGCAACTGCACAATAAAGGAGAAATGGAGTAGAGATCACTAGTATGTGACTCTTGCAACTCACAATGAGCATATCTGAAAGTGGGAGGAAATGTAAGTAAAAAATAATTAAAAAAGGCAACAACAGAATAAAGGCAATATTGCACAAATTACCAGTAATGCCTCTAACACTCATAATGGCCAAATCAAAGCCATGATCAATATAGGTGGCAGCTGGAATGCATCATAGTCAGCCAGTCATACAGGTAGCATCTGCAGCACAACAACACTGAAACACCTTACAGTCTGTTTTTTTCCCACAAACTCTGCACCATTGGTGTATACATGCAGGGGAATTTTAAATGGAAAAATGCTAGGGGCTGCCATTGCTTTGATCCATCAGTATGTGCTAGAGGGTGAGGG